>NC_044499.1:26596263-26836263 GCF_902362185.1 Chanos chanos | reverse complement strand
GACATTTTTTATTTATCTTTTTTTTTTTTTTTTTGCATGCACAGCTCGACCAGAGCATCACATCGGGCCCCAAAACAGAGAGGCCAGCTGTACGGCAAAATGTGGATGGATCCATCTGGGCCTCGCAAGCTGCAGGTTTCTATCTCTAGCCACATGGGGAGCTATTCTCAGCCTTGGCTGGGCTCCCCCCTCTGGTCTCCCCACACCTCACATTTTTTATTAGGGAAAACGAACCTGATTATCATGTTAAATGTTTTGTAGTTCAGCACAAAGCGGATCCTTTCCCCACTCAAAGCCAGGGAGACCATCAGCAGGCATGCAGTCAGTAGTTATACCCGTGCACTGGAACAGCCATACACATCAAAATGTATTGGCTGACACACAAACAATGTCATAGCCATCAACTCTCTTGGCTAAGTGCTGACATGCTGTGGAAGACTGGTTTAGTTTACGGACTGTCCCACTCAGGATTGTGCTATGTTACAAAATGTGACATAGGATTAATGTTAATTCACCTGTCTCTCTTCTAGTGTCCTTGTACTGTATCGTTCGCCTATATGCAGAGCCATAGGTGTGAATGATGTCACAAGCATAAACTGCAGACTGGAAACAGCACCCTTAAGAAACACATGCCTGCCCCATTACCTTCGCTAATAACGTCGACAGCTGAGCGGAGACGACCCCCCGGCCTCCCGGTTCGTCTCTCCTGTGCAGATGGCCATTAAAAGGAGAAAGTGTCCCCTGTTTTTCTAGGGAAAAGGCATTTAGAGCCATTTCCAAATGAGCCCTTTTTTCCGCTCCCCCTTATTTTTTTGGCACATACAGGCAGTGAGGTAATTACGGTCCAGTCCAGATTTCTCCCTCCACAAAGCCATAGAGGGACTGCAGAAAAGGGCTACACATCGGCTTCTTAGCAGGCACATTATGATCAGAACAGACGTGCCAATTTTTTAGAGGGCAGACAGTCCTCTTTTGATATTTTACTTTTCTCTTTACTGGCCCATTGTTATATTATTTGAACTCCAAAAGAGGTACAAATAAACATGACTTCATACAATACACAATACTCTTTCAAACACATAAACCAATGCAGATTTTTGGGTTTGGCATATTTTTTTCTGTATTTGTATAGAAAATATTGTATATTTTTGAGAGAAGATGCAGTGCTTGCCGAGATGTCTCCTTTAATAAATGATTGAATTTCTATGAATCTAGAAATTTATATACACACCAAACAACATGTAATGCTTCTGTGTATATGGCTAACATACATTGCACTGCAATGACGTGCTACAACTCTGAGAATGGCTCTAACCATTTTGAATCAATACCCAGGGTTAATTTTACATTAATTACAAAATTTGTGATTATACAAATCAGTCAGGACTTTTTAGACCCATATGTGACCCCTGAGTTATTCATTCACTTTACTTGGCTTATATTCACTTTTCTCACAAAAGTATTTATTTTACCTGATGTTTGCTGAAGCCAAAAAACGTAGGTTAAGATGATACAAAGGTTTTCTTCACAATATTATTCTAACCTATTTGCCAGGCACATTTCATATTCAAAAACAATAAAGATGTTTTTAGGTTGTCTGATATCTGTTATTGTGATTATTATATAATTTCCAAAGACAATTCTGCTGAAATTAAATTATTTATCATCTGCAAACAAAGGAGAAAATAATCTTTCCCTCTCTAAGAAACAGTAACTGAATTCTGAAATGTTTTCACGACATTGCATGACTGTTTATGTTTGTAGTTCAGAATAGATGTGTGGTTCACACTACTAAATATTCTCCACCAAACAGTCTCAATACCCTCTCAGACAAATGTGAATCTGTATATCAGCATACTCGCACTCACAACAATGTCTGTAACTTTGACCCCGTAAAGATCCAAATGTGTGAATTCCCTTTGCAATATTCTGCCCAGCCGTACTAAGCAGTAATTGCTCTTTGCTACCGCTGGTGTTCTTTGATACCTCCCTCATCGATTTCTAAGTTGAACACCAGAACAATTCACAGAAAAGTGATAGAAAATTGAGTCCACTGGTTAAATTAAGACAGCACATTTCTGACTAACACAAACCAAAGAGATTAGCACCTCTGGTCACAATGATGCTAAATTACTTTTTGGTTTCCAATCATAGCTGTGCTTGCAAACTTTAAGAACTGATGAAAAAAACATTACAGAGTGAAAAAATGATAATTTGTTGTGATTGGGAAAACGTATTGTCTGACGCTGTGCATTATTTTGTAATATTTGACAGTATAACACTGATGATGGTACTATATATATATATATATATGTGTGTGTGTGTGTGTGTGTGTGTGTGTGTGTGTATTTGGCCCACCATATCCGCACGGGATTGGTTCTCCCCGCGGATTGGAACTTCCCGCGGATACCAAAATCTGTGGATGCTTAAATTCCTTTATATAAAATAGCATAGTATTTGAACATAACCTACGGACATCCTCCCGTATACCTTAAATCATTTGTAGACTACTTATAATACCTAATATAACGTGAATGCTATGTAAATAGTTGTTATACTGTATTGTTTTGGGAATAATGACATGAAAAAAAAGTCTGTACATGTTCAGTCCAGACGCAACCATCGTAGGCCTAACTACATAGCACACATCAGCAACCATGTAATATTTTCTTTATTTCAACACTTATAGATTGCTTTCGTTTAATGACCTGAAAGAGAAATACATTGAATAAAACACAGAATGTTTAAAAGATGAGTACACATATAAAATATAATTATAGATAGAGAAAATATAAATGTTTTAAAACATAAGTAGAAAACGAACGAGATGCAAAGCAAACAATGCTCAAATAACGAGCGCAGGATAGAGACTGAGGATCTGTGAAATTGTGGGTGGCTACAGCACAGTATGCCTACACATCACTTCATTCATGTGGACTCAGCATAGTGCTGACACACACACACACACACACACACACACACACACATTGTTTCCTGTTTTTTTTTTTGTTTGTTTGTTTTTTTTGTTTTTTTCTGTGAGCGTGTGTGTGTGTGTGTGTGTGTGTGTGTGTGTGTGTGTGTGTTTGTGTCATTATGTGTACTAACATGCACAAACAGCACTAAAATATCCTAAATCAGAACCTTTTAAACTAATGTTGAAGTCAGTTTTAGGAAACTTGATTTGATAAAAGAGTTAATCTGTTAGGAAATACATACAACCAATAATCCACAACTCTGTGCTGTAACATAAGGTCTTGACTACATTGAGAGAACTGTGTCCAGTGGAATGTAGTGGTCCCAGCAAAGTGAAGACTAATTTTGGCTCTTACCGAGCATATGATTCGCCACATGCACCTGAATGTCCCATTCACTGTAGAAAACCATCTGACACTTGATGCACTGGTACGTCTTTTTCTGAGGAATAAAAGAAATGAACACCAAGAAAACATTAATATAGACGTGTTATTTACTGCAATGGTCTAATGTTTGAGAGTATGGACATTATTCTAAAACAGATGATGACGACTAAACAACTCAAAGAATGGGTAACAGTCAATAAATTTAGAAACAAATGTGTCACAAACTACACAATCAACAGTTTAACTCAGAGTTTTAAGCCACAAATCAGTTTTGCAGTCCCATTTACCCATTTTCCTTTTTTCATATGCATGTTGTCTTTATCTTTCATTTGTGTCTGGAAGATGTCGGCAATGTTCTATTTGTTATCACAGATGAAGTGGACAAAACTCACTTTGGGAGACTCATTAAAGAAAACAACTCTGATTCTGAGAAAAAAAAAGTTCCACTGAAAATCCGAACAATGCTGTGTAAAAAGATTGAGATCAATTACCTCTTCACTTTGTGATGGGCTAACTCTGAGCATGGGGGACATCTGTGGAGTTCTGACCTGACCACTGCTGGGATCTCCTGTTTGCTCCCTGTGCACTGTCTGGAAATGGATCTGTAGCTCTGTCTCTGATTCAAACTTCACATTGCAGGTGGAGCATCGCGTCTTGGCAACAGTGGAAGATGATGAAGAGGAGGATGATGAAGAGGAAGAGGTAGCCTTTCCCTTCACCTCACTTGGGCTAAGACTCTCCCCTTGGCCCCATGTGGCTCCAGTAATAGCAGATGTTTGTACCACTTGTTGATGCTGCTGCTTTCCACCATTCACTGTTGGGCTGGAGCTCTTACTGCCAGCAGAGCTAACACAAGAGGCACACAAGCCATATGGCAGCCCATTGATGTCCAGCTTTACGAGGTCCTGCTTAGAACGGAACTCTTTAAGACAGGAGGCACATTTAAAGAGCTTCTGGCTCTGGTGGTGCTGAGGGTGTGTAATGGCAGTCCGGGTACCTGGGTGATTGGTGGAAACTGCACCAGTCTTCTGCATGTGAAAAGTGCCATGTATCTTTAGTTCCAGGGTGGAGGTGACAGTCTGCATGCAAACCACACAGCGGAACCCAGTCAGGGAGTTGCGTAGATCAGGGTGCATCTGACAATGTTCAAGAAAGTCTTCTTCACTCTGCAGTGGCAGTTTGCAGATTCGACAACTGCCAGTGTCTAAACTCTTGCTATGGGTCACCTTGTGCTCAGTCAGAGTGAGCAGTGAAGGGAAGCGCTCACCACAAATGGGACACATGTAATGCTTGACAGGCCCAAGATGGGTCTGCATATGTTCCCGGAGGCCAGCCTCAGAAAAAAAGGTCCTGGAACAGACATTACACTTGTGACTCCCCTTAATCATCTCTGCCTTCCTCTTGTGAATGGCACTCTCCCCTGGACGGATGTTGTGATCACGGAGCTGATGGTTGGTTAGAAGGGAGTCCATGGTGTATGAGGCACCACAGATGTCACAGCTGTACATGACCTCAGAGGTATCCACATCCTCTTCACTGCCATCGTGACTGTTGTGAGACTCCCCAACCACAGCTCCTCCATGGCTATTGGTCATAAGGCCCTGCAGCTCAGCATCATCTTTGGCAACTGAATCATTCCCAGCAGCAGTAGACCCGTTAGTGCCACAGTTCTGGGCCTTCCCCTCGAATACACAATGCTTTTCACGCAGGTGGCGTTCCAGCATGACGATAGCATGGAAGGCCTTGCTGCAGAACCGGCAGTTGTACTTTTTACTGTGTGTTGTGATGTGGCACTGCAACTCCACCTCTGTGCCAAAGGATTCACCGCAGAAAATACAGCGGTGGGCTCGGCCCTGATTCTCGAGATGGCTGTGCTTGACATGTAACTGAAGGTCAGCCTCATGTCGAAAGTCCCAATTGCAAGAGGTGCAGCAGTAGACCTTCTTCTCATTGCTGTGTTTCACAGCTAAGTGGAGTTGAGTGGACACCTTGGAGTCAAACACTTCCTGACAAAGGGTACAGCGAAAGAAGACAAAGGTATGCATGTCTAGTAGGTGCTTCTGCAAGTCATCTACAGATGTGAATTGTTTGTCGCAACTTTCACAGATGTAATAGGTGGAGGTGAGGGTGAAGTGTACAGTCACGTGCTTCAGTAGCGAATCCTGGTTAGGAAAATCTTTGTTGCACTGTGGGCAGGTGAGCTGTGGAAGCATGCCATCAAGGTGAGTTTTCAGGTGTGTTTGAAATAAATCAAGGCTTGTGTATTTAGCACCACACTGGTTGCAGATGAATTCACTTGTTGAACGTGTGGAGGTGCCACCCTGTTTTAGGAGTGCTCCTTGTTCCACTGATAAAGGCGATGAGGGGCTGAGGGCATGATGAGATCTCTTCCCATTGTTGATGTAGTTCAGTGCCAGAGGAATGTTCTTGTGGTTCTCTTTGATATGCTTGTTCAGCTTTAGGACATTGTTGAAGATGGGCGAGTTGGTACAGTATGAGCAAGAGTAGACTTCCACGATGGGATCTTTGGGAGTGACAGCTAAAGGAGAGTCAAAGTGTAGGCTGCCTGAATCACAGTGGGTCTGCCGAACATGTTCCTCTAAGGTGGCTTCTGTGAGGAATCCCATGAAGCACTGGGGACAGAAGAAGGCATTGCTTTCCTTGGCAACTGGACTTGGAAAACCATGTGAACAACGGATGTGTTCCTGTAGGGCATTGAGGTCTCCTAGCATCTCTGGGCAGAAGTTACATTGTAGCAAGGCATCAGACAGTTGGGTTAACAGGGCAGAGGAATCCTCAGCATTGTGGACCTGCTTCAAATGCTCATTCAAGTTGTATAAGGAAGGCAGTACCTCTAAGCAAAACTGACAGGTATGAGCCTGTTCTGGCTTGTCCAGATGCATGGTCTTCATGTGTATCTGAAGGACAGCCAGACTGGAAAACACATGTTTGTTGCAGTAGATGCAGCTGTATGAGACTTTTGACTGTTTGGCAGATCGTCCTAAGATGTCAGAAGACTGCACAGCTCTCTTCCGTCTCCCACGGGTCTTGAGCATAGTGGGGCCAGTGTCCACCATGGTTGAGCTATCCACTGATAAGTTTGAGTCCGGGGTGGTGCTTGATACAGAGGTGTAGCCCACTGTGAGCAGAGAGGGGCTATTGCTATGGTTACTGGACTCAGGGAGCTGGTGGACATCCATGTGAGTGTACAGCTCCTCCACGGTGGCAAAATGCTCCGAACACACAGCACAAGTGCGACTTTTTCTGTCACGGCTGTGTGCTTGATCAATGTGACTTAGCAGTGTACTCTCATCATGAAATGGCTCGTGGCAGTAGATACACTGTAGTCCAGGTCCAAGACTTCCTTCCACAGGTGGAGAGCACTCTGGATGGCACTCAGCAATGTGTCTCTGCAGTTCCTCAGGCACATCAAATCCCTCTTCACAACGACTACACTTGCGTGTCCCCTTAAACTTCCAGTCCTCTGACCTTGAGAGGCCTGTGCCACTTCCATCCTTCCCACGTTCATGTACCTGCATATGTCCATGGAGGGAGCTGGAGGAGAGGAAGCCTCGGCGGCACACAGGGCACTTGTGGGGCTTGTTGGCAGCGTGTGTCTTCATGTGGATCTTGAGGTGGTCGCTGCGTGAGAATGATGAATCACACTCTCCACAATGGTACTTCTTGTCACCGGTATGTAGCTTGACGTGGCGATCACGGCTCCGCTTGTGCTTGAATAGGCGACTGCAGAAGGTGCAGCTGAATGGCAGCTTGTCGCCGTGACTCTGTTCGTGGCGCTTAAGAAAGCTCAGACGGCTAAAAGACTTGTCACAGAATTGGCAAGGGTAGGGCAGGCCAGAACCTCCTTCATCCTCACCAAGATCGTAATCATCCCCGTGGCCTGGCGATGTCTGGTCTTTACTGGATGGTGAAGAAGCAGGCCAAGAGCAAGATGGATCATCCTCTAAGTCAACACCATCTGCATAGAAAGAGAAGGAGGGATCCCTTGCTTACTGTCAACACACGCACACCCTATCATTAATTCACATACAAATAAGGTAAACCCACTACACACTGGGGTAGGTTTAAAGGCTTCGTCTAGGGTTGTTTGGGATGGGGATGGGGATGGGCTTGGGGGGTGGGGGGGGTGGGGGGGGCTATTTATCTATTTATTTTTAAAGACATGAATGCCCTACGATGTGTCAGCAGTTCAGAAGGTGACAGACCACTTCTTCCGTCAGCCTAATTATAAGTATTGTGAACTTCCGTACGTCAATAAATCAGTGTACAAAACTACCTGATGGGGGAGGAAAAACAAGCCAGGCAGACTGTGAAAACAGAGAACAAGAAAAACAAGGGGAAGAGGCTGAGATTTATGAGATGGCTGTGGGAAAACATAAAACTCTTTTCTGGAAGTGGCCTCCATTCTTTCCTTGGCCTGACAAATCCGAGTCACTTCAACTGTTCTTTTTTTTTTTTTTTTTTTAGAACTCTGCTTTCTGTCAGGATAACATGCCCTTGTTCAAGCACTTAACCCATCACAGCCTATCTTCAGGAAACAGATGAGGTCACAGATTGCCCCTCTGTTCCTCCAAAATGCTGAAAGAGGCACACTGATGGGCCTGCCTCTCAACGTCTGCCTGCAGAAAAGCTTCCCGCCCCCCAGCGATGTGCCAGCTTAACGCAACCTCACCCATAGGGCAGAACTGAACTGATTTAGTTTTTATGTTCCAAGAGAGAAAGAGTTTCAACAAATGTTAACACATAAATGAGATATACAGATATATCACTAAGCACAGAAACTGATGGCTGTAAGCATTCTTTATGTTGCACGTTGTGTAAAGTGCTTTGTTTTAAAATCCTGTGAAGTGCTTTCAACAGGCAGTCTTTTCAGTGAGAACGCCCTCCAAAGGTCTTCAAATTCACCACTGTGCAAGACTGTTCAAATTCGCATTGTATCTTTTATTCCATACACTTTTCCTAAAGGGATAATTTTCCTGTTAAAATGCTCAGAAAAATTAGTATCATAGGTGTGAGTTACAGACATTCCGAAGTTTTTCATCTGACCTAAACAGCCTGATGGTCTAGCCACAGGTCGGAGCATAAGGTGGTCATGAAAGAGTCTGATTTTTCATGCATGTATGTTGTCAGTGTTAGCAAGGCCCATCTCAGCTTATTTCCTAATTTGGTCAGGTAGCAGACATTATATTAACCAAATCACTCTTATGAGTGAGAAATTCATAAAACACATATATGAACCTAAGAGGAAAATGGGACTTCTAACTTCTAACCAGGACATCAGAGAGACTAGAGCAGAGTGTCTTTGTGTGCTATAATCATTTTATGAAATCACGCCATTGAATTCAAGGTACATGCAATTTGTGCAGAAAATAACAGGGGGCAGTGTTGTGCAATAACCTAATATATAAATTATTTTATATTTCAAAGAACATGGTGGTGATTGTACTGTAATGATGAAAATCACCTTTCAGAGTGTACATGTTCTCTCGTCATGTAAGACACTCGTGGTTATGTGCTGCTGCTGCCTGTCCAGCTTACTCTGACACCACCGTGACAGCCCAGTACAGCCGCATTTACCACAGAAACATGGAGGTTCAGGACATTAATTATTGTAGTAATTCTTAAGCATAAAAAATAATGTGAGTTTACACAATAGAAAGTTCAGTAAGAGTGTAAAGCCTTTGTCCCAAAAGAGCCACTTGAGGATGAAAAATTACGCTAAGCCCTGGTTTTGTCCTTGTCCAGGCCACAGCTTCCTCAACACCCCCACCCCTCCTTGAGAGTGTCAACACAAGCCTATGAGAGCAAAGAGGGCCCCAGGAGACCATCAAGGAAAAAGGAGAGAAGCCTGTTTTCCCTCTCTCTCTCTCTCTCTCTCTCTCTCTCTCTCTCTCTCTCTCTCTCTCTCTCTCTTTCTCTCGCGTTCTCTCTTTTCCCCTTCCTTCACCCAGAGTAGAAATGCCCAGGCCCTGGGCGTCCTGAGTAAATAAAAGGCAGGGCTTTCTTTTCCAGCGTCTCGCAGACTCCGGACCCCCTCACGCCAGTTGCCTGTGAGCGCCTGCCAAAGGGGATGCTGGGGCCCGAAAACCTACACCCTGCAGCTGAGGAGCCGTCTTTGTTGGCCTGCCAAAGGCTTCCTGAATGTCCCCATAGCCAACAGTCTGTCAAGTCCTGGGAGGAAGACCTCCATCTTATGGGCCTGACACTAGTTCATGGCTTTTTTTCAAGCCTCCCTTGTGTGTGTGTGGTTTTTTTTTGCTTTTTTTTTTAAATATACATCTACCCCTCTGAGCAAAACAACACCTGATTCTGTTCTGACGGTTATGACTGAAAATCAGTTTGACAGCTGCTTGTGCATACTTATGGGAAATAGAGTCTTTAAGAGAATGAAAACATAGGTGTGTCAGTGCTGTTCAGGGTTAGCTGAAGAGTCAAGTGTGGTCTATTATCACAGAGATACCAGAAGGTGTTGGTGTAGGTTTACAAGTCTGCTTATTTACTCCACGTCTCTGCTATTACCGCACCTACACACTCCTCTATAGACACACAAAGACACACACACACGCACACACACACACACACACTCACACACACATCCCCAAAATAATCATTTCTTGAACATTGTCAAAACCACACCTTGATGTGCATTTTCTACTCTAAGAGCATCAAGTTCAAACAAAGCATATTAGTATAGCTGCTGGTGTCATTTCAAGTTCTCTGTTTGAGAGACACAGCTGCTTTAAGCATTAACAATCTGATGTAGTTATGAAGGATTCTACCAGACTATGTACAATCTCTCATTTGGCCCTTAACACTGGACACAATTCCTCTAGACTGCTGTAACAGATGAACAGAGGCACAGTGGAAATAACTGTTATGCTTCTGAGTTGTGATGAGCTAATGAACAAATGCAGTGTCTTGTGGCGCTAATTGTCACAGTACAAATAAAATGACTGCCTTTGGCTTGTGGATCTTTGATTGTGACTGTGAAAGAATAGGTGAGAGTATCATCTTCTCTGTGCCTCTGGGCCGTGAAGAATGACGCCTTCTCAGATCATAGGTGTGCATGCGATACTGTAGGCAGAAGTGTGGGCACATACTTGTGCAAGTGCGCGCATTCATTAATTTGTGATGGGGTTGTGCGTGTAGTAGAGTGTGTGTGTGTGTGTGTGTTTGTGTGTTGTGCAGGGATTTAAAGGACTTGGCCTGGCCTATCTTTTATGTTTTTGTGAGGATCTGACAAAAATCCTGGGAGCACTTTCACACACATCTCATCTTATCCTCACAGCAATGAACAAAATATTTTGAAGTGACTTCTCTTTGTATCGTGAATAGGCAGTGAGTCTCATAAAAGAGTAGTGCTGAGTGCAGAGGGTAGATTTGAAAAGGTAATATTGAACACCACACAGTCTCAGCTCTGACTGTTACTATGTTACACGGACCGCCTGCGAATCTCATTTCACATACAATGGCAAGCACAGGTCAAAGGTCTACATCCACATTGCAGAGGAAAGTAGAAAAAATAGCTTAAAGGGGGTTTTTTTGTTTGTTTGTTTGTTTGTTTGGTTGGTTGTTTTTTTTAGGCTATTCAAATGTGCAATAGCCATTATAACATAATATTTTATGTATACCAACTAAATCATCTGATCCAAGATTCAGATACTGCAGTGTGTCTTTGACTACACTGTAAACGATATGGATAATTCAAAAGCAAGGTGTAGCATCTTCATAGTCTTTTGTTGTTGTTTTGACAGAAGCTTTTTTCCAGTTCAGCTCAGTACACATAAGATGTTTCTGGCCTCAGTCTGTGATCACTCTTACCCAGTTGGGATGTAAATGCAACTTCATTTATTTCTAGAAAGTAGATCTAATTTCTGCAGCCCAGTCCATTCAGAGTACTCAAAAGGTTCACCTTGAAATTTCTTTTAAGGTTCTTGCTGTATTAATGGAGATAAATGGCAGGTTAAAGCCCTCTGCAGTATAAAACACTCACCTACCTCCCTGTCCTCACCTGTACGCCGCACTTTCCCCTAAACCCTCTCTCACCTATACTTCTATGCTTCAGATTTCTGTGTTCTTTTGTACTCTAGTACAAAAAGATTGTGTGTGTGTGTGTGTGTGTGTGTGTGTGTGTGTGTGTGTGTGTGTGTGTGTGCGCGCGCGCGTGCGCGGGCGTGTGTGTGTGTGCACGCATGCACGTACATGCGTGTGTGCATGCATGTGTGCATGCATGTGTGTGTATTCATTAACTTCAAAAGAACTGCCAACATGTCTGATACAGCTTTGACCCTGCTTCATACCTCAAAGGAAAATCCTTTGCAGTTGCAATGGTGAATGGTTCCCAGGAGATGGTGTGTGTCATCATGAAGTCCCTCACATTCCACAAGCCCAGATAGAACACAACATTTCAAAAACAAACTGCCATGTACTGACTGACAAAGCCACTGGTCATCTAATGAACACAGAGTGGAGTAAGCATTCCACTGTGTGAGTCTCTCCAAACTATTTAGAGTTCTGGGCCAGTTTCTTTCTTTCTTTCTTTCTTTCTTTCTTTCTTTCTCTCTTTCTTTCTTTCTTTCTTTCTTTCTTTCTTTCTTTCATTCATTCTTATTATTATTTAAGCAAAACATAGTCCTGCTGCTCTGAGTTGAACGTGTTATTGCAGCATGGTTAAATTGCAAATAAACTGGTGTGTGGTCTAACCAATGTGTCTGAAACCATATTTCTGTTGTATGTTTGAAGCAGGTGAGCATGGTGCAGTCTCAGTATTAGTGGAATGTCTGAGACAGCTTCTTAGATGACACTGGCATTATCAGATATAACAGTTAATGTGTTAAAGTTTATATATAATACATATTGTTGTGAATTCTTCATGTTCAGAGACCTTTATTTGATATTAGGACTTTTATTTTAAAATAGCATTTTTTGCCTGCATCCTCTTCACTCCATTCTCCATTATGTCTCTCTTGTTGCTAATGGTGCATGAGTCTCTAACGATCAAGGGTGGACAGTAACGAAGTGCATTTACTTGATTGGTGTACTTAAGTACATTTTTTGAGTATATGTACTTTACTTGAGTTTTATTTTTTTGGGAACTAATGAATTTTACTCCACTACATTTGAAAGACAAATATTGTACTTTTCACTCCACTACATTTCTATGAAGGTTCTCGTTACTCATTACTTTGAAGCATAGCTTTGAAGTCAGCGGACGATTTTTTTTTTTTCTAAAATGTGGTAGGCCATATTGTGTTCATCACAGAAGAAAAACCAATGCTGTCAGTCAAGTGCGTCCTGCATTTTTTTAACAATTGAAATTGGTGGTTTTATGGATGGCTACTAAAGATGATAAAGATAAAAGTTCCTCCCCGGAGCACCCATGGCCATATCTTAAGTCCATGTCTGAGATTTTTGAAATCAACTGGTTTTCAAGCTAACTGCTTCCGTACACATTAGCACGCTGTGTTCGCCTAACTTTTTTCGTAGGTGGTTGTGATGTAGTGCTCACTGCTCACTTACAATCATATTCAACGCAGTGGATGAAAATTGGGATTAATATGTTTGTGAATGTGTGACGAATCTAGTGACAGAGGCAGACCACAACTGCTACTGTTAACACACGTACGGAAACCAGTTAGCTTGGAAACCATTTGGGACATAATACCAGGTCCTGTGTGAATCCACTGCTGATGAACACTAATAGTTAGCTAGCGAAAATGCTGAGTTAACGTTACTGACAAAGTCCTTTCAGAAATATATGTTTTAATCTTGTCAGATAAACACAGTACTATTAGTAAGGTCACGCAAAGGCAGTGCATTCACGTAGGACCTGTTCGAGGAAGACAAGGATGGGGGGGGTGTCAAGCAGTAACGAGGGTCATCCAGCTGTTTCACATTTCAGGCAATGCTATGTAGAAGAAGTGAAATTAACTTCTACTGTTATGATGTGTTTATCTTTTTAAGGCTAATGTGAGTTAACCTACGGCCTATTTGACTGAAGCTATACACTGTCTTTTATAGAGGAAGCATTTGATTCAACTATGTTTCTGTAGGCTTTGTAGCATATTCCACAAGCTTTTTATTTTACAGGTTCTACAAGCAAGTCAGTGCACTCAGTAGGTTGTATCAGAGTCATTCGGCTCTATAAATGCACTGTGGCAACAATACGACAACACATTGATATTAAAAAGAAATTGTACTTTTGAATTTCCAAATTAAGAAAAGCCACCTTTTTCATTTGCTTGCTCTAAACACACAAGGCAATAAAATCCACTCAACAGACTTGCCAGTTACTCCCCTGAAATGTTCACCACAGCTTTTGACTCTCAAGAGAACAGGAAAATAAATTAAAAAACAAAAAACAAACAAAAAAAAACAATAACAGAAAAGTCCTAGCTGAAAGACTAAAAGAAACATGTGTGAAAGCAGAGAACAAATCTACAAACTGCTAGAAAGAAAGGAGGAAAGAAAGGAAGTCTGTTAAGACTCAGTAAGAGTTAGAGTTAAAGTGTGAAAATGGAGGAATAGTACTGGATTACAGTAAGGGAATGACCGAAGTAGATATGACTTTGTGCTATGAAATGTTTGTCTCAAAGATTCAGATTGACCACAGTTTCTGCATTATTGATGTGAAAACTGTCTCTCTGTAACCCTGCACATGTGCTCTCGCTCTCTCTCTCTCTCTCTCTCTCTCTCTGCATGTGTGGTAAGTGAATGTCATCAGATTATCAGATCAAAATCAGATTTTTCCCGAAAAGCTCTGTCATTAACTTGTTCAGGACATTCCTATGTCAATGAGAGACAAATCCACATCTGGTTGTGAGGGTAGAGCCACAGGAGACTGAGATAGAAACAAATAATTCAAAGAATTCAAATGATTATTTAGTGACTAGCTTTTATATCTGTCTCCCTAACCAAATCCCATAACAGCAGATTATCATGTTAGTCTGTTTACTGTGTAGTATTTATTTGTTTATTTATTTATTTATATATAATGGTGTGAAAAAATACTCTTGCTTTCCTGAGCAAATAGTCCATGCATGGACAGCTAATGCAGAGTAGTTTCAGATTGTTTCTGAAAAATACAAACTTGAATTTTAGGAGAAATGTTTTCACTTTCAATTCAATGATTAAAATTAAATAAAAACAAAATGCTTTAATTAAATCAAAATTAAAATAATTCAAATTCAAAGATTAAGCAATTTAATCATTTTGCACTCTCTCTGTGACTTGTGGGCTGCTTGTAATAGTTTGTATTTTTATGATGT
Organism: Chanos chanos; assembly: GCF_902362185.1. Lineage (NCBI taxonomy): Eukaryota > Metazoa > Chordata > Actinopteri > Gonorynchiformes > Chanidae > Chanos > Chanos chanos. The sequence goes on along the minus strand of NC_044499.1, from coordinate 26,821,616 downwards.
GTTTTTACCCAGACTGGTACATGACATGAAGTTTATCCATAAATTGTAGCACATTTAAACATCACTATTCTGATAACATTTACTTTTCATGCTAACATTCATGCTTAAACACCATGAGCCACTGTGAGTGTGTCAGTGGCTGAAAAGGTGATCAGAAACAAACATTTTTTGTCCTTCAGCTGGCACGTCATAAGTGAGCTTCTCTTGTCCACTCTAGAATCATTGTGCCATTAACAACATCCCTGCAGAATATAAAACCAATAAACTAACTGTCTGTCTGTCTGTCTGTCTATCTATCTTCCATCCACTTCATACTCTCTTTCTCTCTACCGGCAAAAATAATGGCTCACATCAGAACACAAACACATGACCTGTGTGTTCAAGGGTTTCTCTAACTGTACATTCCTCTCTTCTCACATTATCTCACACACAACAAAACTGGCTCAAGTCAAAACACAAACATATGACCTGTCTGTTCGAGGGCTTCTCTAACTGTACATCTGTATGTTCAAGGGCCGCCCTAACTGTACATCCCTTGTAGCTACTTGTCAGGCACGAGGAGAAGCTGCAAAACATCAACCACTTTGTCCATATTAGCAACGTCCCCAAGCACAGACAGGAGGGCTTGGTCAATGTCCCAGAAATCAGAGAACACCAGTGGTTGCCCAAGGAAAGTTAGACATGTGAAGAGCAGGGGCGGTAAAAGTAGGGCAGTCACTCATCCTTTACCACTGCTTCTCTTTCTTTACCAGAGGAAAATCCAAGTCAGAGCCAAATGCACAATTTCTTTATGTGTCCCAGAGACATTCTGTGAGTGGACCTGGACATCAAAACATTTACAGGGAGTAAAATTTATGAACAACTTTTCCACAAAAGACAACCAAATGATAAGCAGGTGGTAATTTAGAAAGAAATGGTTTAGTAAGGCAAACCAAAAATTGTAGTACATTTTTTGCTATTTGAGCAAGAAAGCTGTGATTTATAGGTGAAATACTTGTGTTTTCTTTTTGGTTATGGTTAGCCATTTCACCATCCTGTCTATAGATTATGAGAAACAATAGTATGCTGTAACAGCTTTGGGTTTTACAAGGGCTGTCTCTGTGTTGGCTTTCCTCTCTCGCTGGACTGTTAGGATGAGAGGAAATGATTGTTGACCAGGTCAGGTACAAGTGAGCAAACAGGAAGACGGCCCCGCCCTGGGCCTTGGCCAGGCCTGCGCCCCCCATGGCCCGCCAGGGGGAAGACAATCTGTCCCCCAGCACGGCCCGGCACAGCTCGCTTCACTGCACCACCTCCAAGGGTGCAGTAAAGGAAAATGATCATTTGTGTGCTCGAAGGCAGGGAGACCCATCCCATAATCACAGGTCCAAACACTTGTACTCATCTGCACATGCCATTTAGGTGCTATGTTAAAGAACTATGTACATGTATGCCAGACATTTGATCAAATTTCATATAGAAATTTCACTAAGTACAAAAGAAAGTTCTCCATAGATGTGGAATATTTATGAAAAAAAAAAAAAAAATACATGAACGTGAAGTCTGTCTGATCGTCAGGTTCATTGAATCCCTGTTCCATGGCCTTTCTCTGTCCAAGACTTCTGACCCAAGATACATGGGTATCCAAAACCATGCCAGCCCAGAATATCAAACAGTGAAGGAGAATTAGGATTCAACACAAGAGGAAGACCTTTCAGATTTTCTGATTGAAACAACCTTGTTCGGTTTCATTTCTTGCACTCCCTGGTCTGCCACGTGCAGAAAGTGTGAGTGTGATGAAACAAGTTTTAGGTTGAGGGGAGTGGAGAAAGGAAAAATAGAAAGACAGGGGAGAAAGCTAAAAAAGCAGGAGTGAGACAAAACAAGCCCATGTCCTCTCATGCATCTCCATCTTAAATGTCAAGCCTTTCTCTCAGCCCCTCATCCAGAGGATGGTACTGACCACATATTCATTATCAGCCCTGTGGGGTCAATGTCATCGCCAACGATGACAAGCAGCTTACCTTAAACATGCAGGAATAATTTTGTGCTGGATGGACACAGGGACAAGCAGTAAGAACTAGTTGAAAGTGCAGACTTGGGGCTTTTCAGAAATGCTTATTTACTCTGTTTGACCAATCAGAGGTGGAGTTATTATAATGTGAATCTTATGTATAAGTATTGCTGGGAATAAAATCTTTATTTGACTCCTGTTACATTTTCGGTGTGTTGCCACCTTTTTTTTAGCTCCAAAGACACATGGAAAAAACTTTCTGAGTATTCCAGTGAAGACTTTTGAAATTATAATGGTAAGTTTTTCATTTTTTTCTTGTATTTTGAAATGAGGACGGTGAGTTTTTCATTTTTTCTTGTATTTTGAGATAATAAAGGTGAGTTTTTTAATTTTTTCTTGCATTTAGCGTTATTGACCTTTATATAGTATCCTGACAAAATGACGGGTCATACTTATAGCTGAGCGTGCGCTGAAAAAAAAAAAAAAGAGTAATAAAAAAAAAAAAAATATATATATATATATATATATATATATATATATATATATATATATATATTTTTTTTTTTTTATCATTTATTTATTTATTTATTTATGTTCTAAACAAGGCAAAACTAAATCTATCACAAAACAGCATTGACAAAATGTCATCAGACTTCAAAGGGTTAACTACCCTTCAGTTGTCAGCTCCAGCCTGTTCCATCTTTCTCAACCTATTCCCTCTTTCTCAGCCTACTCCATCTTTCCCAACCTACTCTGTCTTTCCCGACCTAGTCCATCTTTCCCAACCTACTCATTAGCCAAAAAAACACCTCCCTCAACATGTATTTTTTTAGGATTATTTGCATGCTCTCCTCACTGCATGTAAGCCAATATAATTAAATTAAATTAAATAAAAAAATCAGCTTCTTCAAACAGCCTGTCTGCAGATGTCCCTCTCCCTCTGCATTGCTCTCATTGCTCTAATGCTCACCAGATGAGTAAACATCTCCATCTCCAACCCTTGCCTCTCCCTCCATTCACCAGAGAGGAAAAGAGAGAAGTCAAAAGGAAAGGACAGATGGATAGGTGGGATCGATGGAGGGATGAATCGAGCATTGAGTTGCTGAGCCACAGGCCTGGGATAGTGACTTTTTTCCCCTTTATTTTATGTCGTCTGATCTATCCCCCTCCCTTCCACCGCCCTGAGACACAATAATTGCTATGCTCTAATTATTTTTTTTTACAGCTTGCTAATGGGTATGTTGACATTAACCTGCACAAAGAGAATTTCTTGACACTTTCCTTGAGTCAGTACCATGTCTGAGACATGTCCATAACAGCTCTCAGGACGACAACCACCAAGAATGCCCTTTTCACCAGTCCTGTGACAAAAATAACCACCTCACCCATTTTAGACTAATGACTGGTCATAATGTTAACAGTTGGCCAAAAACGTTCTTTTCCAGGTCAACTCACTGGATTGAGAGAAAAACTGAAGAAGACAGTGATGTAACAAAAGAATGATGGAATGCAAGCTTAGTGGGAAGTTTCAGGTTATGCAGAGTCAGAATGGAAAAGTTGTGGTGTAATTATTTCCTCTAGAATCTAAGAAGTTTAATCTCAATTCAATTCCATTCCATTCCATTCCATTCAATTCAATTCAATTCAAGTTTATTCAGAGCCCAGTATCACTGTTTAAATTCTCAAAGGACTTTACATGCCCAAAGGTTTACAGCAAACAAAACAGGACAGTACCCCCTGACTTAATCCTCATAGGGCAAGAAAACACTCCCCAAAAATCCAGGGGTAACAGGGCAGCCGTGGTCTAAAGGGTAGAGAACCGGGCTTGACGGGAGGGTTGCCGGTTCGATTCCCAGGCCCAACATCCCCGGCTGTGTGCCCTTGAGCAAGGCACGTAACCCCAATGCTCCCCGGGCGCTCACCAAGGAGGCTGCCCACTGCTCCTGCGTCTGGTGTGTGTTCACTACTGGTGTGTTGGATGGGTTAAATGCAGAGGACAAATTCACTGCTCACTGTTCACAGTGTGTGTGTGCAGTCACTGAAACTTAACTTAAAAATGTTTTAAAAACATTTCATTCCATTACGCTCCTTAGCTTCTGCTATTCAAGATCTGAGTTTGCTGAATTTGGTGAATTTGCTGAATTTGACTAACAGTGTTAATGATGACTACAGTGTTATTGATGTTTTAATTACTGATTAACTTAAGTGTAAATTAAGTGTAAATTTAAAAGTAAAAATTGTATTTTTCTTTTAAGTCAGTCTGTCAGTCTGTAAAATAGCCCAAATCTCCCAAACTCCCTTGGGTCTACCTCTCACATGCTCACAAGTCTGTAGAGTAATCAGCACCCATAACTAGCCCTCATAAAGGTGAAATGGTGAGGTGGTATTCCCATCAGAAATTATCCAGACAAATATAATATTTAATTTTTTAATTGTGCATCTTTGTAAGGATGCTTGTTTCCCTCAAATTCATCAAGAATACTGAATCACTCTCTCTAACACAAGTATCAGCATGTTCAATGGTTCTGTCTCCATTAAGAGAGTCAGCATGTTATGTGGAACTGTTTTGGTACGGAAGGATGCTGCATTTTTGCCATCACAAAAACTTTTCAGCAGATCTGTGGGAAACCAAAAAGACCATCCTGCAAAGAGCTACAGAAGTCACAGAATGACTGAGAATACAAGAACTAACCAGGAGCGGTTCGCATCTGCAGTGTTTTAAAAGCAATCCTTACTTAGAATGCGGCTGATGCGATCTCTCCTCTCAGGCACTGCGCTTTCTCTAGGCCTCAGATAACCTCTAGTCTTAGGGGTTTAATTAATGTGGTCCAGTTCGCTGCTTCTCTTTCAGCAGAAAATGACTTCTTTCTCAACCCTGCCTGATCCCAAATCCCTTTTTCTCTCCAGTGTCCTTGCTTTGTTTATGTTCTCTAAACAAGATGAGGGTGCAGAGTGGAGAGGGCAAGAGATAGAGAAAAAGTGAAAAGAATGCCACAAATGTGCTGCCAGTGTGTGTGTGTGCGCACGCGTACATGTGTGTCTGTGTGTGTGTGTTTATGTGTGTGTGTGTGAGAGAGAGAGGGAGAGAGAGAGAGAGAGAGAGAGAGAGAGAGAGAGAGAGAGAGAGAGAGAGAGAGAGAAAAGGAGAGAAAGAGAGGATCTTTCTGTTTGCTGAGCTCTCAAATTTAATGTCCTTTTTTTGTGGATCCACAGCACCACAGCATAAGAAAAATTAGCATTGCTAAATACTACTCTTTCGAGGGTTTGAGAGTTCATACATGTGAAATCCATGTCTTTAGAAAGTGGTGTATAGAGAGCGGCATAGTTAGACTGGTGTCAAGAGTGGTGTAGTTAGCGTGATGTAGAGAGAGTGGTGTAGAAAGAGTGGTGTACAGTGGTGTAGTTAGCGTGATGTAGAGAGAGTGGTGTGGTTAGAGTGGTGTAGAGAGAGTGGTGTAGTTAGAGTGGTGTAGAGAGAGTGGTGTAGTTAGAGTGGTGTAGAGAGAGTGGTGTAGTTAGAGTGGTGTAGAGGGAGTGGTGTAGTTAGAGTACTGTGGTTAGAGTGGTGTACCGAGAGTGGTATAGTTAGAGTGGTGTAGAGGGGGTAGTGTAGTTGTAGTTACAATGGTGTAGAAAGAGCGGTCAAGTTAGAGTGGTGTCGAGTGAGTGGGGTAGAGAGAGTGGTGTGGTCAGAGTGGTGTAGAGAGAGTGGTGTAGCTCATGTGGTGCAGAGAGGGAGATGTTGTTAGAGTGATGTAGTTAGAGCGGTGTGGTTAGAATGATGCAGCGAGAGTGGTGTAGTTAGAGTGGTGTAGAGAGAGTGGTGTAGATAGGGATGTGTCTTTAGAGTGGTGCAGAGAAGGAGCTGTAGTTAGAGTGGCGTGTAGAGGGTGTAAAGAGGGTGATGTACTTAGACTGGTGTAGTTAGTGTGCTGTGATTAGAGAAGTGTAGAGAGGGCTCTGTGGTCAGAGTGGTGTAGAGAAGGTTGTGTAGTTTGATTGCTGCAGAGACTGTAGTGTAGTTAGAGTGGTGTAGTTAGAATGGTGTAGATAGGGAGGTGTAAAGAGTAGTTAGAGTGAGGGTGGTGTAGTCATAGTAGTGTAGTCAGAGTGGTATAGACAGAGTGATGCAGAGACAGTGGTGGAGTTAGAGTGGTGCAGAAATAGTGGTGTAGTTATATTGGTGTAGTTGGACTGGTATAGAGAGATTGGTGTAGATAGAGTGATGTAGTTATAGTGGTGTAGTTAGAGTGATATTGACAGAGTGGTGTAGTTACAGTGGTGTAGTTAGAGTGGTATAGAGATAGTGGTGTAGAGAGAGAAGTGTAGTTACAGTGGTGTAGAGATAGTGGTGTAGTTAGAGTGTTATAGAGAGAGTGGTGTAGTTAGAGTGTTATAGAGAGAGTGGTGTAGTTAGTGTGGCATAGAGAGTGGTGTAGTTAGTGTGGCATAGAGAGAGTGGTGTCGAGAGAGTGGTGTACTTATAATGGTGTGGTTAGAGTGGTGTAGAGAGGGAAGTGTAGAGAGAGTGGTGTACTTATAATGGTGTAGTTAGAGTGTTATAGAGGGAGTGGTATAGTTAGTGTGGCATAGAGAGTGGTGTAGTTAGTGTGGCATAGAGAGAGTGGTGTAGTTATAATGGTGTAGTTAGAGTGGTGTAGAGAGGGAGGCGTAGAGAGGGAGGTATAGAGAGAGTGGTGTAGTTATAGCCATGTAGTTATAGAAGTGTAGTTATAGTGGTGTAGAGAGAGAGAGGTGTATAGAGACTCAGCGGTGGGATGTCAGGAGACGACATCCGAAAGCCTGAGGAACCTTGGCAAGAACACTAATGTCTCTGCTTGTCGACTCTCTCCTATTCACCGCACACAACAAGGCAAAAATAACTCATAAAATAATAAAATTTGTGATGAACTCATAAATCATAAAGCCACATCGTGATAAAATGGCAGCACCTGCTGCCAAACAAACCAAAGCCTGCCAACACTCAGGTGAGCAACTGGGGAATCATTTCACTATGTCACATAAACCCAGAGTGAGTTATGCATTACTCATCCAAAATGAACCAGCTCCATTTTCAATTAGATTCTCAGTAGTTGAACAGTGGAGAGCCAAACAATAGGAGATAACAAAGACAGCACCCTCGAATACAGCACAGACACGAAAGAAAGGAAAAGCAAAAAAAAAAGAATGAGTGGGAGGAGGACAGAGGTGGGACTTAAAGAAAAGAAAAGAAAAAAAGAAAAGAAAAAAAGAGTGATCATGATAAACAGTTCTGCAATAGTAAGAGAATGCCAAGAAGTAAAGGAAAAAGAAGGATAGTGAACAGAGAGAGCAGCAGCAGCAGAAAAAAAAAAAAACAGTAAGAGAAATCAAATTTGCAAGAACATAACAAAAAGATGTAGCACACACAAAAGGGAACACACATGGGTATTTGTATAGCTGTCTGCTTGCACCCGCTACACGGAAAGTTTATTGAACAAGAGCCCTTCAAGTCAAGACTCCCCCCACACACACGAGAGAAAGCTAAGCTACCGCGGAATGATAGACTGAGAGGAGGAATATGAAAGGTGGGGTAGTTGAACTGAAGGGGGGGTTGGAGGGGGTGGGGGGGGGGTGCTCCATCAGTTTGAAATTCTTTTATTTCAGCCATGCATTAAGCTCCCTCCCCGCAGAGTTCTCTCCCCTTCCTGGTGTGGATAAAGCAGTCCCCAGAGGTGCCTGTCGGTAATTTCCAGTTTCTCCCAGAAACTCAGGTATTAGAAAAGACCGCTGAGGGACCCGTCACAATATACTTCCACAATTTCGAGCACTTGGTGGAAAGCACAGAAAAAAAAGAAGAATAAGTAGAAGTAGAAGTGGGAAGACCCCCCACCCCACCCCCCCCCCCCGCCCCCGCGCGCCCCGCCGCCACCGCCGCCACCGCCCACCCCTCCCCCGCCCTCTCAGGGCCCGCAGTTCAAATTTCTGAAGTACAGAGGAGGGAGGGCAAGGCCTCAAGGGAGTGCACACTAGCAAAAGAAAATCCACTACATTGAGAGAGAGAGAGAGAGAGAGAGAGTGTAGAGGGAAAAAGCATTTCCTCTCTGGTCTGGCAGAGGCAGCCTTTTTTCCCCTGGCTCCCACCGGAGGCTTTTTACAAAACATGTGTTGCTGACATGTTGACAGATTGCTCAGTGAAGTGTTAGGCGCATGCACGGGGCTGGCCATTTAGGAGGACATGGCTTCCTACCCAACACCCTCTACCTGAGACTCCATGTTTTATACATAAAGCCTTGGGAAAGAAAAAGCAGTGAAGGAGAAGGACCATTCCTTGTTTTGGGAAGAAGGCCAAAGCCCTAACACAGAACAGACAGGGCACTCTCTCTCTCAGGCTTGTTTCCGAAGAAAATGTGGGTTGAGGAAGAGGATAAGGAAGAAAACAGGGCCAAACATGGTAGGGTTTGTTTGTCAGTTTACACTGTAGCTTTTGAAGGCATGTTTTAAATGTCTTTGACAAGCATTGCTGAAACAATGACAGGCTACCTATTTGAATTCAGCGCGTGGTGTGTGTGTGTGTGTGTGTGTGTATCAGCGACGTACATCTTAATCGCCCTGGCGGCTTCTAAAGTGCTGCCGTGGCAACCGAATGGAAATGGGAGGATCATAATGTATTCATGGTGCCGGGCGACCTGGGGGCTGCAGAGCTCACTCTCTAGGGACAGCACTTTACCTAGAGCCAGACGTGTCTGGGCAAAATCACTCCACACAAGACAAGAGCAGAATACTGAGGAGAGAAGGAGAGAAAGAGAGACGCAGAGGTAAGAGAGAGGAGACAAATACAGAAAATACAAAAAGAGGAAGGGTAAAACAGAGAGAGAGAGATAAAGAGAGGCATGGAAAAATGGTGGGAATGAGAGGAGGACAGTAAGTAGGAATAGAATAAAATAGGACTAGAAACAAACAAACAAAAAAAGATATTAAAAAAAGGCTCAACATTTAGGTTACTGATGGGAATTAGCACCTTTCAGCACCACTAACCTGGAAACATATAAAAACATGAAAAATACAATCATTAAATCTACAAATACATTAGTAGGTGTGTGGGACTGTATGAACTGTATGCACTTACAGATGGCTGCATCAGTGAATGTCACGGTGAACATGTAGATACTGTAAATTCATAGACACATAACTATGTAGAAATATGTCATAAAGATGAAGTGATTGACAGACTGAAGCATGGATGGATAAAATGGAATGAAGGACCATCTGTCTGCAACTTTTCCCTGAAAATAATTTCACTTGGTAAAATGCTCTAACAGGTAGACAGAAATTTCTTTCGTTAGCAGTCTTATTCAGAACCGCCAACAACTCTGACACACAGCGTACAGAACAAAGGAAATTACAGGCAGGGTGCCAGAAGAACAAGCCCCTGAGTTTTGTGTTGCACTGGTCTGCTCCCTTCTTAAAAACACACAATCCATCCAACAGCAAAATTAAAGGGAGCCACACAAGCTGAAAGGGTGCTGCTTTGTGAAATGTAGACTTTTTTTGTAGACTTATCATTATCTACATATGCACAATACAAACGCCCCTCTTAATATTTCTGATGCACCCGTCTCTACAAACATATTCAGCAGCCGAGGGCAGAAATCCTGCGCAAATATGATATCTCTTCCTTTAGATTTCCTAAAGCCAAACAAGTTATAACAGTGGGCAACATATCTGTAGCATTAGCAGCTAATCTGCAATCCTTCAGGAGGCTGTAAGGGGAGCAAGAGAGAGAGAGAGAGAGAGAGAGAGAGAGAGAGAGAGAGAGAGAGAGAGAGAGAGAGAGAGAGAGAGAGAGAGAGAGTGGAGTGGAGGTAGCCAAGGGCATCAACATTGTAGTCTTGAGCTGGGATGACCTGTAGCCATCCTTGGGTGTGGAGTTTATCAGGCCGACTGGGTAAACTGCTTTCTCGTCTAAACAAGCCCCCTTCAGTTATTTTATCCACAATTACAGAGGGTGAATGACAAACGGCTGGTAAATTGTGGCGAAGCTGAGGCAGGAAAGGATGAGAGATGTACCCATGGTATGACCAGAAAAAGGCCTTTATTTCAGGAAATTATCCTAATTTACACAACAGTGTGTGGTGTTCTGATGGATAATCAATTATATTGAATAACAAGCTCCAACACATGATTTTGCTTATGGACATTCTCATAATTTTGAGAGGTTTGGGGACAAATTTCAGAGCTCTTGCAGAGTTTTTGCTGCCTCACATGCCAGCTGAACAGCAGTGTATCTCTCCATGTACTTTTGAACATTTCATTGACTTGTCATTTCCCCACATAAACCATATCATAAAAAAGACCAGAAAAAAGATCAGCCCTGTCAAAAGGTGTTTCTACATCTGATTCCAAAAAACATACATTTCTGTGATAGGTCATCTGATAACATGGGACTGATGTAAACCCACAGTCTGTTATCCAGGTAAACCACAGCTGGCACACTATAAAACCTCCAACATCAATTACTTCCCGGGCCCTATTTCCAGTTTCCATTTACAGCCTTACAGAATATATGGCATATACCAAGAGCACTTGAACTCTGTGTTAGACTTCAGCTGGTCTGATGTGGAGTTGTTTTTCCTATAGCAGCAGCAGGTAAGGTGGTGCAGGGAATTTGAAAAGGAGCTGCACTCCTTGTTCCGCAGTGAACATTAGTAAACATCAAGAGCCCCTGCATATTGATGGCCATACTCTTTCCTCTTGCATATTTACACGATTTGAAGACCAACTGCCAGAGGTGTGAAACAAATTACATTTCAGCTCAAACCCATGTAGACATCTCTCTCTCTCTCTCTCTCTCTCTCTCTCTCTCTCTCTCTCTCTCTCTCTCCCCCTCTCTCTCTCTCTCTCTTTTTCTGCTAAATCATCCAGGGATCAGAACCCACACCCACTCTGGCTGCATCCAGATTAATTCATAATTTGTATAACGTCATCACATTATAATCTAGTCAAAGAGTAATCAGGGGACATCAATTTTAGCAGAACACAGGACTGCTTGAATCTTACAGTCATGAAAGGACACGTTCCCCTAATAAAACTGGCCAAAGATGAAGCCAGAGTCCACAGAAAAGTTTTCAAATTACTGAGGAACAAATACACTAATGTTATCAGATTAAAATCAGTTCACAGTAAGATATTATATATTGAAAAATTCTAAGAAATTACTTTGTTTTCTTTGCACTTCAAAAACAGACTTCTATACTGAAAGCTATTTTATACTGTGCAAGGTGAAAACTTCTGGTTGAGTGTGACTTTGTGTTTTGAAATTCAGGAAAGCAAATCCCCTGATGATTTATGGTAATAACCATAGCTATTTAAATGTCTGCAGTTTTGTTTTGTTTTTTTAATCGATAGCCTTTCACTGGCAACCCAAACAGATGTGAGACTGCAGAGCATGGGTTACTATTTAATCAAAGGTTTTAACTGACCATTTGACTGCTGAGTCATTGTGCTGGGCTGTAGAACTCTTGGTCTAATAAAGCCAAATCTGGAAACATGAGGAGACACACTGGAAATGGAAGTACCTTGACTGTAATTTGCTTGCAGCTTTTGAGACAAATATTTTAATGCTGTTTTGCACAAACTGTATTACTTCCCAAAAAAGAACAACATAACATTTTATAAGTACAGTTCACCATTTTGAGATTTCCTTGTAGAGGGCATGTTTTTTTTGTGACACAGCTAAAATTGAACAACTGGTAGGAATAAAATAAAATAAAATAGCAAAACTCTGTAAGTGTTGATAAAGGATAACAAAATGTTGATGCATTTAAAAATCTAACAACAGTGTGTGTATGGGGATGTGTGGATGAGTCAGTGTCATGCTTTTTTTGTAATATACTGTACAAACATAAGGACACAAAAAGCCTAATAAACACACACACACACACACACACACACACACACACACACACCACACACACACACACACACACACACACACACACACACACACACACACACACACACAGTATCTCTCTCTCTCTCTCTCTCTCTCTCTCTCTCTCTCTCTCTCTCACACACACACACACACAATCAGTAAATTCCTATATTCCTTGTGAAACACTCTTTAGTTCTACCAGCATGCACTTGCAAATTTTGCCTCATGGCTTTAGCGTTCTCCCCCCTTCATTCCTTCCGGGCCCCCAAGAAGAGCCCATGAAGAAGTTGTGGAGAAGGTAAGTCCTTCCGTGGCACAGCCCCAACTCTTCAGGGACTGTGAACAAGCTATCATCATACTACTAGCTGCAGCTCTTTCCTGAGGGCCCATCTGACGGAGGAGGGAGAAAGAGTGAAAAGGGACCCATAAAGCTGTCACTCTGGTCACTCTTTCCACTTCTCTCTCTCTCTCTCCATCACTCTATACTAGTGGCCAGTTTGGTAACTCACAGCATCAGGAAGCAGTGGAAGAAATGTGTGGTATATTTCCATTCTGACTACAGTGACCTTTTCCTCAGAGTCACTGAGAGACAGTTTATTTCCTCAGGGTCACTGAGAGAACAAGAGAGAGAAAGAAAGAGAGAGAGAGAGAGAGAGAGAGAGAGAGAGAGAGAGAGAGAGAGAGAGAGAGATTGTATTTTTGTGCTACATTATGAGTATATAAACCATGTATTAAAAGGAAAAAAAAAAACCTTTCTCTTTGTTATTTTTGTAATATTTTCTCATGTTTGCCTTTCATCTAACAATGAGACATAAATAGAAAAACAAGGTGTTGTGCTATGAGCTGAAAGAAAATAGTTAAATCCAGATTTTTCTTTTTATATAAGTTAATAAGGCTGTTTGTCTGTGAGCTGTCTGGAAGCCGTAGAACACATGATCTACTTTATCTGTAACCTGTTTGCCTGTGAGCTCCCTGGAAGCTGTAAAAAAACATAATCAAAATTATCTGTAACATTGGTGTTAATGGTCAGCTCTCTGCAAAACAATGTGTTGTGTGGTATGTCGGTGTATTACAGCATATGCAAGTGTGTATATATGTGTTACAGCGTAAATCAGTGAGTATGTTTATGTGTCCCAGTATAAATCAGTGTGTGTCTGTGTATTACAATGTAAAATAGTGTGTATATCTGTATGTTACAGTGTAAATCAGTGTGTATATCTGTGTGTTACAGTGTAAATCAGTGTGTATATCTGTGTGTTACAATGTAAAACAGTGTGTATGTCTTTGTGTCCCAGTGTAAATCAGTGTATATGTCTGTGTGTCAAAGTGTGTCATAGCCAGTGTTGGAAGTAACACGTTACTGTAATTTCACTACTTCTGGCAGTAACGAGTACTGTAACTAATTACGTTTTCAAATCAAATAACACAGTTACAATTACTGAGATTTAAATGGGCTTGTTACTCGTTACTTTTGTCTTGCGTGAAAATATTAATGGACAACAGCAGACTATAGCAGACAAATGTAGCCTATTCCCCCAATTTCCCGTTTATGATCTAACGTCACCCAACCTCAGGTGGTGCAATGAATGAGTGAATCAATCAATCAGCATTAGCCCACACAATAACCAACAGTTCGGGCAATGTGAGCCTGCTGTCCTGGAAATATGGACATTATTTTTTCCTGAGATCAAGGAGAAAAATATACTGGTGAGTTGTAGTCTATGTGCAGGTGTGAGAACTTTATCCACATCAAAGAATAGTAATTCTAATCTTCTGAAGCACCTGGTAAAACAACACACTTCTACAAAACTAATCACAAAAGACCCCAGTGCTAGCGCTGCTGACCAAAGAGCCACTCCATCCAAACAGCCAATGCTTGATTTGCTTAGTATGCATAACTAAGAGAATTGAAGCAAACATTTAGAAGTAACGCAAAAGTTACTTCCCCTAGTAACTAATTACTAATTTCAGTAACTTCCACAACACTGGTCACAGGATAATCCATGTGTGTAGGGTAAACTGGTGTGTGATAGCTTGCATGACTAAGTAGAACATATATCATGTATATGGCATATATCTGTGTTAAAGTGTATATCCATTTTATAGCATGTAACAGTGTCACAGGACAGAGGATGAATGGAGGATGCTAAAGAACAGTCGTCATTGCCCTGGAAGAGAGAAGATCTGAAAGTGTGAAAGCAAGCTGAACATTTTTTAAGTGTCTTAATCAAAACAAAACACTTCTTTGCCTGAAAAAACCTGTGTTCTTGTATCCTTTTGATCCTGTGCCAGTCCATTTGTCAACAAAATTGTACACAGTACACACACACATATAGACACATACATGCACATACATGCACACACCACACATATGTATAAATGTTAAAAGAAATTAATCCTCTTCGTACAAAATATATCTTTCAAAATTTCAATCAAACGTCTTCTGACTGATATGTCTGCCCTATGCCGTGTGCATTTGAGACCAAAGGGTGGAGAATGTGTTTATAAATGTATGTTTGTGATTGAATACAGTCGTAAAGGGGAGCATGTTTGTAAATGTATCTTTGTGAATAAATACTTAACGATAGAGGGGAGCATGTTTATAAATGTATGTTTGTTAACAAAGACTTAACGATAGAGGAGAGCATGTTTATAAATGTATGTTTGTGAATAACAACTTAACAATAGAGGGGAGCATGTATATAAATGTATGTTTGTGAATAAAGACCTAAGGACGATGGAAATCGTGTGCAAATATATGAAATTCACAATATGCACATTGAGAATGCAGTCAGGTCTCAACAGACACACACACACACACACATACACACACACACACACACATTATCCTAAGGATGCAGCTCGCCTTGAAGCTCTTTGGCATTTGAAATGCTAACAGTAAATCATAATTACGTGGTGTGTGTATTTGATTATGTTTCACATTTCTCGCTATTATTTATTAATTTGTGCTTGTGCAACAAAGCTCACTCATAGCAGACATGCTAAGACAACTGTTAGAGGCAGTTTTAATCAGAGGAAGCAACCCAATAACACGCTTTCTATGGATGTCACCCAGGTCCTAGCCAGACTACCCAGGTCCTACATTTTTGGCAAGGCCAGGCCATGTGAGTGTGGCAGAGAGTCGAGTAAGGGATGGAGTTGTCTGACAGGGTTCTGGGGCAGCTCCCTTGCTATGATAAGACCAGCAACACCATTTATCGCAGACCCACACACCCTCACCCTGGGGACCAGCTGCACTAATTACCAGCACAGAGTCGCCTCAGACAATGCATATTTACCTGCACCCTTCTCTTTGCCTCTCTCTCTTTCTCTTTCTCTCTCTCTCTCTCTCTCTCTCTCTCTCTCTCTCTCTCTCTCTCTCTCTCTCTCAAAACCTGAATTTCACTGCAAAAAATGTAGTACCCTACCACTTCCATTTTTGTTTGAAACTGGGAATCTACAGGTGTCCTCTAAACATTCAGTGGGAAATGTTTTGCAATTACACTTAAAGCATTATCAGTATTTCTTGGGTTCTTTCCCATTGTGGGTTTTCTGTAGGGAGTGCAGTGAGGTATTACTTCAGTGTAACCCTGCTCCACTTGATTAAATCATTGTCCGCTCAAACATTTCCCTGTATCTGTTCCTTCTGAGTTTTCTCAGCCTTAAATATGGTGGTTTAAATGTAAACTAGAGACAAAAGGTAAGACTCTCATGGAGCCACACATTTTGTGTGTGATTCTTCTATTGATGCCAAAGTCCCTTTCTACTGGGGTTTATATTTTAGCCATTCTCTGTCTATACAAATTTTCCATTGTTCTAATATCCTACCATACATGGTCTCTATAAGTGGCGTTGCATATAGAAGATGTAATTTTCACTTGCTTTTCCTGCCATGTGTTTTGGGATAAACATCTTGTTCTGCCTGTTTTTGGCTCCTATGTAGTGAATGTGCTTGTTGTGTGTGTGTGTGTGTGCGTGTGTGTGTGTGTGTGTGTGTGTGTGTGTCTAACTCGGCCTTACAATCCTGTCCCCCGACTATCAGTGTATCATGTGTTGTCCCTCAAGTGCAAGGCCCAAGTTGTTTCTCACTGCAGAGAAGGTGAGCTACACTCTTTCTGTCTCTTTTATTTTATTGTTTTCCACTTGCACGAGTGCGAGGTGATCAGCTCACTCTTCAGCTCAGCACCAGTACAGAAGCAGTGCTGTTAACATTTAATGTTTCATTCTTCTGCCATGGCTAGTGATGACACACTGAGGGAGGGGCCTGAACAGTAAGACAGCATTCCAAACAACACATCCCTGAGTGAACGACACTGAGTCTACACCATTGTATGACCTGATGTTTATGTTTTTGTTTATATGTTTATGTTACATGTATGTGTCTTTGTAATGTGTTAGGGTGCATGTATTGTTTTGGTATGTAGTACTTGAGAATACATGTGTTGTAGCTGTAATGACTGGAGGTGTCTGGGGAATAGATTAAAAGATAAATAGCCAAATCACAGCATGAGTGTTAGCCCCTCCTGCTCTGAATGATGTCAACATTCTGCTAGCATAAATACACTGACTAGCACTTGCCTGCGTGGGGTGTGAAGTGACAGAGGGAATTGATTTTCCACGATGGAGTGTGTGATTGCTTTGTTTTCTTCTGATTTCTACATTTGTACATGTGTCCCTTCCTCTTAGTTGCCATGATGTAGATCTCTGTCTTTGAGTTTTTGACAGTTTTGACATTTCAACTTTTTCAATGCATGTATGAATATCTGTGTGTGTGTGTGTGTGTGTGTGTGTGTGTGTGTGTCTGTGGTGTAGACAATGCACAACAGAGGAAGCAGAGGAATAGAGAATACTAGGCTTCGGCATTTGACCTGCTTGTGTGCACAAACGAGAGTGGCTCCCACCATTTTTATTCGATTGTGTTGCCGTGGAGAAGAGATATGCATGCCTGACAAAGCCCAATTAATAGTTTATATGCCACGTAATGGTGTGTGTGAAGCCCAGGAGAGTCAGGAATCAGCCTATCTCTGGAGGCTGGGCCTGCTTTGAATTCCATACGACACCCCTGTTAACATTAGCAGCTCTGGCGAACAGAGAGCAGACGTGTGGGACTGCTATACAGAGACATGGAGTCAGGCACTGCAAAGGTCAAACACACACTCACACATGTACACACACTCTCTCTCTCAAACATACACAAACACCCAAACACACCCCAAACACACCCAAACACACACACACACACACACACACACTCCAGACATACACATACGTATCACACATACACTCGACACAAACACACACACGCAAACACAAACATGCACATGTGCGCACACACGCGCACACTCCCACACACACACCCACACACTCACACTGAAGCCAGAAGCTAGACACCAATTCTAGGAACTACCTCTACTATGAAGTTTCTTTTCAAGCCCTGTATCAAGAGAAGTGCTATTCTCCCCTGACCGGGACTGCCTAGCCCCTTTTTAAAGCCTCCTTGTCTTGGTCCCATCTCCTCGAATCACAGTGTCACTGAAGACACTGAAGCAAAAACGTGGCAGAATTTGTGATTAACTGATGAGCCAGGGGTATTCCAACACGAGACAGGCTCTGGGAGCGGCATGAAAAAGTCTGATATTCTCCACTCCATGTTTAGTGAACACAGTTAAGTTGTTGAATAAACATAAAATACGATTTTGGTGGAAAATGTAGTGTGGTTTGTGGAAAGCTGTTTTGATTTCTGCCAGCAAGTCTCCACATGACTCATTTTTCTTACCAAATATTTCCATACAGCTGAGCTGACTACAAGGGTTACCGTTCAGGGCCAAACAAGACAGTTCAATTCCTCTGCACAAAACCAACAATCAACTGGTTTAGTAATAAAGCCAGCAATACTATTCAACTGGTTTAGTACGAAGTCAGCAGTATCATTCAATGCATCGCCCTCACTATCATTTTCTCCCCTTCAATAATTCACAGACAGCACCAAACAGACAAAAAGGAATGTTAGACATAGAAATGAATATTCCATAAAGCTTCTGAGAAACAAACAGAGTGTTTTAAATTGTTCTATAGAGAGTCACAAAAATGAGTACTGCATCAACCGCCAAAAATATGCATATAATCAAACAAACAAAAATCACATGCATATAACATTTCTTTTTTTACCCTCCATTCTTTTTTCCTGACTGATTTCCACAGCTGAAGAGAGATGTGTAAAACATGCTGGACTCATTCTTACACTGGCCAGTGAAGGGAACAGGGAAAAGCACTCCTTAAAAAAGGCACCACACGATGGATTACCACAGCAGGCCCGGGTCTGTCCGAGGGCCCCCGTGTTTTCTCCCCGTTAAAGGAGATAAGGCCCTAGGGAAAAGAAAAACAAGGAAAAGCCCGCTGGACAGTGCAGACGGACAGAACTAAGATATTTCTTTATTTTCCTACAACTGTCTGCTTGTGTTCACTAAGCATTATACAAGAGTTGAGGCAAAAGCTCAGAGTTTCATCTTAGCAAAGGTGTGAAATTTTCTGTAAATTCATGTGTCATCTCCTTATCAGCTATTAAAAGACAACTAGTCACACTGACCAGAAATGCCTTGTGAGTCAAATGCCATCCAAGTTCATCAGTTTCACCCAAGCAGATCAGCAGCTTCTAAAAAATAGATGATTTACTTATTTCTGTCTGGGATGTGCAGGTAGGGTAAGATCCTGGGTCATTTACAAAGACACATCTGCATTGTGCCCACAGTGTATCCTGATCCAACACTCCTGTCTTTTCATGTTCCACACATTGAAAAAGACCAGCACTTCATCAGAGATCAGGGAGATTATAATCTAGAGATGGCTGTGTTTGAACCAAATTAGTTCACTGGTCATTCTGAAGGTAAGATACGACATGTTTTCAAAAATCATATTATTCACTGTGGGTTTGAGGTATGTATTCAGCTTTTACATGATCTGCACTAGTAAACTGTAAACAATCAGAATCGTAGTTAAGAAATGTTTCATGTATTATTTTTAACCACTGTAATAACCATTGTAATAGTATATGTCATGATTGTTCAGTGCCACGTCATTCGCTACACACAGTTTTTACATATGGAGTCATGAGCAGGCTGTGATCTGTGGTGAGTCCAGTGGATTTCAGGTCTACATGCATAAAGTGCGTTAGAGATACGAGGGGGGTAGGGGGCTCCCCTGGGGAAAGCTGACATGGTGACAAGACGACACAGAGGCTGCCACAGAAACCTGATTCCATAGCCGAACTGCAGCCAAAGCCCGCAGGCCCTGCTCCAGGAAACTTGGAAGAGGTTTTAGGGTGTAAACATTCCTCCTCCTCTTCCTCCAGGTCTCCAAGGGAGCATTCCTCCCTCCCTGCCCTGGCTTGCGGAGACCATCCCCAGAGATGCATTCTTGTAGCCCTGCTCAGGCCTCTGGGGAGTCTGTCTGCTGGAGGGAGGTGTAGGAAGGTGGAGGGGAGTGTTAGAGGGTTGATGACAGAAGGAAGGGAGGTTTCAT
This sequence comes from Chanos chanos, assembly GCF_902362185.1. Taxonomy (NCBI): domain Eukaryota; kingdom Metazoa; phylum Chordata; class Actinopteri; order Gonorynchiformes; family Chanidae; genus Chanos; species Chanos chanos. The sequence goes on along the minus strand of NC_044499.1, from coordinate 26,802,192 downwards.
ACATTCCCTCAGCTCTGCCCCAGTCAAAGAGTGAAGTCGTCTGCTCCTCCGGGAAACATTCCTACAGCACACTCTCTCTCTCTCTCTCTCCTCTCCCCATTCTTTCCCCCCTCCTTCCTTCTCTCTCTCTCTCTCTTTCTCTCTCAGGCTTTTTTCTGCTACCCAGCATTAGTGCAATCAATAGCAGCAGTGGCAGGGGGACGGGGGGTAGGTGAATGATCCATAGCTGTGGATTCCCTCAGCGCAGTGCAGTGATCGGAGTTTAAGTGCACAGGAAGGTGTTAAACCTCCTCCAGACTGGGTGGGGGGAGACGATGGCAGCAGCCATTGATCGTGGAAACATGTGACATCTTTCTCTCAATTTTTTTTTTTTTTTTGTTCTGCATGGGTGTGGCCTATGTTTTTTCTTCATGTCTTTACTTTCATGCCTTAGTGCAAACAGATATTACTTTGTGTACATTATTAGACAGTGCTCTATATTACATGCAACAGTGAGGCAGTAATTGCACATGTTGTGGACTGATATGGGTTCATGCATATTGAGGCAATTTACAATCATACAGTGAGTCTCATACTGTTGGAGTTACATAGTACGTAAAGCATTACTAGACTCTCCTAATGTAGGTTGTTTCTGTGTGTGTATGCATGCTCGAATCTAATTCAGGCTCCTAATGTAGGTTGTTTGTGTGTGTGTATGTGTGTGTGTGTATGTGTGTGTGTGTGTGTGTGTGTGTGTGTGTGTGTGTGTTTGCACGCTTCTGCTGATTTTGAGTCCTGTTCAGTGCACAAAAGAAGCAAGTCAGATATCTGTCCTCTAATTCTCTCACACATTGAGCTCAAGTTAAAATGTGACCACTGTGAGAGAAAGGTAATCACTGTGCTCAAGCACTCTTAGGATCTCTCTCTCTCTCTCTCTCTCTCTCTCTCTCTCTCTCCCTCTCTCGCTCTCTCTCATGCTCTCCAAAAAAAAAAAAAAAAAAAAGTGGTATTACAGTTCCAGCGAGGCAGCTTTCATCCAAAACACTATATGACAAATACAACAGGTTGAGCAATTCCAAACTGGCAATTACGTTTTTCTTGTTTAGCTTCAACAGGAGGTCTAATTCAAACAGTTTTTCTGAGTATTATGCAGTTCAAAGTCATTTTGTCGAGGAGATTGACATTAATAAGAGGTTGATCCAATTGACGAAAGTGAGAACAATGTTAAAAATGAGGAGGAAGAGAAGTACACAGAGAGGGAGAAAAAATATGCGGATACGCTCTCAATATGAAAGTCACGGAATCACAGTCTATATTCTCAAATATGAAAGTCACGGAATCACAGTCTATATTCTCAAATATGAAAGTCACGGAATCACAGTCTATATTCTCAAATATGAAAGTCACAGAACCACAGTCTATATTCTCAAATATGAAAGTCACGGAATCACAGTCTATATTCTAAAATATGAAAGCCACGGAATCACAATCTATATTCTCAAATATGAGAACAGATGTTGAGTTGTAATCTCTCATCAAATATGAGAGATTACAACTCAAATCTCCCCAATTACAACTTCTGGACAGAATTTTCGTAGAATGTGATTTTAGACAGTGGATGGCACATAAGTTGGATGTATGCGTAAAAAGGGCTGAGAGGAAAACTGTGCCAGAAAACCCTTCAGATGACATCCCTCCCCTCCACTGTGTAAGAGTATTTTTAGCTTCGCCCATACATCAGACACGCAGTGACACCCGTCTGCCTGTGACCTCATGCACCACCACACCTTAGTCAGCCCACCTGTGCACACACAGACACACACACACACACACACATAGATAGGGGATTTAAACAGGGATTGTCTAACGCAGGAAAACTTCCACCATATCTGGCAGCATCAAGAGGAGAAATAGACAAGAGCAATGGAATCCATATCTCATCCATAACTTATAAACTGGAGCTCTTCGAACCAGCATTCTGCATTCTGTCACTTATTCACTCTTCTAATCACTAATTCATGGAGAGAGAGAGAGAGATACAGAGAGAGAGAGAGAGAGAGAGAGAGAGATAGAGAGAGATACCGTGTGCGTGTGTGTTTGTGTGCGCAGGTGTGCAAGTGATTGTGTGTGTGTGCAGGTGTGCAAGTGATTGTGAGAGAGAGAGGGGGAGAGAGAGAGAGAGAGAGAGAGAGAGAGAGAGAGAGAGAGATACCGTGTGTGTGTGTGTGTGTGTGTGTGTGTGTGTGCGTGCACGCGTGCAGGTGTGCAAGTGATTGTGTGCGTGTGTGTGTGAGGCAACGTTACACATTACCCATGTGTACTAACTATACCAGAGAGAGGGGGGCAAAATATGAGAGTCTGCCTAATGCAAGAGCTATACATAAACAACACTTGTGGGTAGACAAAGATACAAATGTGGAAGAAAATAAGAAAAAGGCAAAAGAGGGAATATGGACGGTAGTGTTGTTAGCAGCAGGCTAGCTGTGGCAGAGTGGCTGTTGTTTACCTGTGAGCTGGCATTGATTAATCTTGTGTTCGGTGAGATCGCTCAGTGATTCAAACACCTGCCGGCAGCTGTGGCAGCTGTGCAGTGCTGACTCCTCCTCCTCCTCCTCTTCCCCCTCCTCCCCTTCCTCAGGAGAGAGACGCCTCCTCCTCAGATGGCTGCCCTCAGCATCCTGTGATGCTGTCTCAGGGGCACACTCTGGATCTGTTGGAGGAAGGGCACAAGACAAGTAAGCACTTCAACTATTGGACCTGTCAGAACTTGTGTCAGAGATTACCTATGCCACTGATCACCCATGTCAGAGATTACCTATATCACTGCTTACCCACGTCAGAGATTACCTATGTCACTGATCACTTACGCCATAGATTACTTATGTCACTGGTCACCCATGTCAGAGATTACATATGTCATTGATCACCCATGTCAGAGATTACCTAAATCACTGATCATCTATGTCATAGATTACCTATGTCACTGTTCACCTGTGTCAGAGATTACCTGTGTCACTGATCACCTATGTCAGAGATTACCTATGTCACTGGTCACCTATGTCACCTCTCATGGATTAGCCATGTCATTAATAAACTATGTCACCGATATCAATATATCAAACTTGTGGACCCGATTCAGAGAGACACAGCCTAGGACACCAATTCAGAGAGACACGGCCTGGGACACCAATTCAGAGAGACACGGCCTGGGACACCAATTCAGAGAGACACGGCCTGGGATGCTGCTCAGTAGAAGTTGCTGATCTAACACAACAAGCCAACCAAATGAAAAACCACCAGCTCCAAATAGAGACTGGCTCTTCATGATTGTATGTGACATCAGATAATCCATTTACCAGTCAGTAAGACAAACTTTTAGCCTTACACTAATCACAGTGTAATATCACTCTGTTTACTCTGGATAAATAAATTAAAAAGATTAGCAAAATATAAGACAGGCCAGAGGTGGTAAAGGCTGGACAGAGCCATCAGGACTGACGGGAGACAGAATGTGCAAAAGGGAGACTGGCTGTGTTACACCTTCATTCAATATTACTCTATATGGTAGGCTGTCGTTAGCAGAGCTATGACAAGAACTCTGTTTTTGCAAGGCTGTCTTTAACAGATCTACAATATGGATGGCTGTTTACCCTGTCCTCTGCATGGCTAGGCATGCTCTAAACATCTGTGAGAACAGTAACAAAACAGAATCCTATCACTATAGCTGTGAGTGAATCTACACATTTTATGAATTATACACTCAACCAGCACCTGTGAAATATGTATATGTAGCATGCCAAGTGACATAACTTTTGGCTTAAGACAACAAAAGATTTTTCATTACCATGGTCTGTCAGAATCAAAAGAGTCATATGGTGGAGACAGGCACCTGCTCCATATAGACAAAAATGTATTGGTCTGCACTGCTATAACCCAAACTAAACATAAATTGTTACATCTTCATATTATGTTGGCTGTATGTTTGTTTTGGCAGTCCAAATGCCTACTGAGGATCTTTGTGTTTAATACATATAACCTGTGACACAGATGAACTAGCACCAATATATACTACTAATCAGCCACCTGAATCTGCATGAATTAAAAAAACAAAACAAAACAGAACAAAACAAAAAACAGTCTCCCTGAATTGGTACTAATCAGTCCTGAGACATTATGTTTATGTTTTATTATGTCTTACACCCTTTTCAGCCGTAAGATCATGGGAGATTGGGCAGACTGGAGTCTGCTGTGTGCATGCCTTCATTTAACAGGAGAACTGCTCTGGGTGAGTGTGAAATTCCTTGAGGAATGGCGTTCGACAGCTCATCAAGGCCACCCAGGATTCTTTCCCTCCCTCCTCAAATTTCCCTGCCACTCATGCCAAGTATTGATGTAACCTAACACCCTCCATTGTCCTACTCTCCAGGCTGCTAAGGCTCATGGAACATACCCTCTAAAAATATCAGTATGTTACTCCCCAATGGGACCTGGCAGGATTGAGCAGAAGGTGTTGGGAGAGGACGAAAATCCCAACTCGATCTCCGCAGATGCATGCCTGACTTCCTTAAAGAAAGGCTCCTGACGAGTTGAGACACACTAAGTATGCTGAGCCGAATGAAACAAACTCTCAGCTCTCTGAGGGTGTGACCAAAGTACTCAGAGCCTTCACATCTTTTTGTGGACTAGCAGGCATGTAATGTGTGCCATTACTTGTTCAGTCCAAAGAGTACAGATTGCTTCAGCTACTCAAAAAGTTTAATAAAAATGAAAGAAGATTTTTATTTAGCTGGCGTAGATCATGAAAACAACGAAAAAAAAAACAAAACAAAAAAAAAAAAACGAAAATGAAAACAACAAAAAATTATTATCAGTGTGAATAAATGACTCTTAAATTATCGCATTTAACTCAAGAACATTTTCACACTATTAAGTAAACAAAAGGAAAAGGTATTATTGAACTGTACTGTATATAATATGACAAACTGCTGATAAGAAATATCAACTTTCCTTATGAATATGTAGTATCAAAACAATTTTTTTCTCAGTGCTGCTGATGAAGCAAACAAAACCTTTTTAATGTCACATATGAACAAGTATAAATGTGCTAAAATCATGCATTTAGAAAAAGACAGGAACACAACAGGTATTGATGTGTTATTTCCATGAACCAGGTTCTCCACACTCTTTTACACTGATAGCTCGGCCAGCCCAGGCAGCTGGCGGAGCAAGGTCAGGGTGATCCATGGGATTAAAGTTCAGTGTGAGTGCTGAGTTCCAGCGTGTCTGGGTTTAGATCTATTGATCCATCAGATCCAGACATCCTCCCATCTGAATCCCCAAGAGAATGGACACGGGATCAATGGCACTGCACTGGCAACCCACAGCACCGCTCCACACTACCAACTTAATCACTGCAGGACAAGTGAAGGGACGCTCAAAGCAAGACTGGATCAGCACGAATTCTGCCACACTCTGTACTGTGTCACATATAGATTTATGGAAAGGACCAATCAGAATGACGTAAACAAAGAACCATCATATCGGGTGATTGACAATATGTAATAATGACTTGGTCTCTTTCATATGAGTCTGTAATATCAGGTACAGGAAGTTTGTGTTCAACAAGCAGAAGAATTAAAGACTAATGGAAGTGGGAAGCTAAGGAGAAAGGACTACTCTGAATACAAGAAACATAGGACAGAAACAGACACTGGTGATTTCTGGTGCTTGTACTTGGCTGTCTGAGCATCAGCGATTGGGTTTGTGGACAATATTCTCTCTCCCAGGATTAATTCAAGAATGCACACATGATGAAGTAGGAATCAAAACTGTAATTTTAATTAAGATGGCTAGCATTTATAATTAGGCTACTCTAGACTATATTAATGTAACAAAGCATTAACATGTCAGAGGCGATCCAACATTTGCAATATTCATCAGGTTTATCGTTGAACAACATGTGTTCTGCATTCATTTCTCCTGCTGGTGGATACCATTTGAAGCTACCAGCATAATATCTCAAGTAAGGTCTGCTTGATCCATCATTGTCCAGTCCTCTCAGCTGCACAGAGGCGCTGGGTGACATTTGTCATTCTGTTACTTTCATCTGGTGGTCACACTCTGACATCCTCATCCCCATTTTATTGGATTGTTTTGCCCTTAAATATTTAAGCTATTTTAATTGGTGTTAATTTCTAGACTGCCCTCATACTGACACAAACCAGACTCCTTTACTGAGCACACTCTCCTTTGGTCTCCCCTATGGACCTGCCTGCTATTATACAGATGGGCATCTCTCCTCTAGGCAAAAACCCACCCCAAATAGCCTAGACAGGAGTTCACAAGGCAGTGAGAGACTGGTATTTTCTAAGGCAAGATACACTAAGTTTATTTTATTTCAGTTCCTCACTGAGTTGTAGGACACCATGAGTTAGAAATTAAAGTAGACACCCATCAGTAAGTAAGTAGACACCCATCAGTCTTGCATGGATGCTATACCTGCTACAGATAAGACAAAAAGACAAAGTTGACTTGGGAATATTTCATACAGAGAATGCAGAGGCTGTGTAAGATTTACAGTTTTTAATTTGTATTCACACACTGGAACCACAAACTATCCTGGGGTGGAGCCAGGCGAGAGATCTAGCTCAGGACATTTCTCAGGATAAAGAGCTGAACTTTTTTTCTAATCACTTATGGTGAACAGTTTATCACTTTTCAGATTCAGACATTGAAGACATTTCAGTCAGAGTTTACTGTATTAAATACCAAACTAACACATCGCAGTAGCTAACTAACACTGCGCAGTAACAAACTAACACAGCGCAATAACTAACAAACACAGCGCAGTAACTAACACAGCACAGTAACTAACACAGAACAGTAGCTAACTAACACAGCACAGTAACTAACTAACACAGCACAGTAAATAAGTAACACAGCACAGTAACTAACTAACACAAACAGTAGCTAACTAACACAGAACAGTAGCTAACTCAAACAGCACAATAACTAACGCAGTGTAGTAAGTAACTCACACAGCTCAGTAATGAGTGATTCTGAATAAAAATATGCAAACCAGCTCATGCACACACACACACAGAGACCATAGGCTAAAAAAGAACCCTGCTACAAAAAGGAAGAGGAAACGGTTCCATTTCCTCCACAGACCCTCAAGCCTAAAGAGATGTCTTCTTCCCAGCTATTTTTTATTTCCCCCACATTTCACATCAAGTGATGCTCCTCCACATGCACACACACAATTTTCAAACCCCCAAGTTCAAATTAAGAATTTATTTTAACCAGCGAGCGCCTTCAGTCGACACATGTCTATGGCTCCTGATCAAAGGTTTGTGCAATCCTTTCGTAGTGTGGGGGGAGCCATCAGACACTGGGGGACATTAAGATTGAATGACCTTCACATGGGTACCAACATCTCATTATGGAGAGAGAGATAAAAAGATCTCTTACAAAACTTTCGCCTGACACTCAGCAATATAGGTCAGGGGCTTTATACTAACGGAAGGGGAAGCTCTTGAGTAATGGAATTTTGGGCATTTCTGACTCTTATATTATTTCTGTTCTCCAATCGTGAAACAGCCAATTGATTTCTAATGAATTCCTACAGAGTTTAGTCACACTGATCCCAGACCCCTAAATGTGTGCGTTTACAGCTATGACAGCCTAGTGAGGCTGTACGCTGCTCAAACTTTGGTAGAAAGTGACTTCTGACAGAAACAGTTTCCATGACCACATGTGAAGCTACACCAACCACACTGAGATCATTTATTTTGCAAACCTAAAATGTGAACAATACCAGACTTTAAATGTGAACAATACCAGACTTTAAATGTGTGTAATGTGTGAATTCCTTCACAAATCCACTGTTCTCCATATGCGGTTCTTAAAATGTATAATCAAAATAAAATTACACGAACCATAATACCCAAAGTTGTTTTGAGTTTTGCCAACTTGTTTTGATATAATACAGCTGTTTGTTGTTTTTTGTTGTTTTTTCTATCATTTTTGTACTCCATATATACATACATACATACATACATACATACATACATACATACATACATATACACACACACACACACACACACACACACACACACACACATATATATATATATATATATATATATATATATATATATATATATATATATATATATATATATATATATATATATATATATATCCTACCAGGTGCTGGACAAGGCTGGATTGAAGGACAGCACAGAGCACAGAGGCACTGATCATGGCAGCACAAGGACAGGCCCTGAGTACAAGATCAGTAGAGGCCGAGGTCTACCATACCAGGCAGGACCCCAGGTGCAGGCTGAGACAATGAGACAATCCAGCATGTAACAGCAGGGTGTAAGACACTAGCAGGCAGGGCGTACAAGGAACGGCATAACCAAGTGGCTGGCATAGTATACACAAACATCTGTGCCGAGTATGAACTGGAAGTCCCAAGGTCAAAATGGGGAACACTCCCAAACGTGGTGGAGAACGACAGGGCTAAGATCCTGTGGGACTTCCAGATACAGTTTGACAAGCTTGGTATGGATAATCAGGCGGACATAGTAGTAGTGGACAAGCAGAAGAAGAAAGCCGTAGTGATAGACATAGCAGTCCCAAGCAACAGCAACATCAAGAAGAAGGAACATACCAAGAAATACCAAGGGCTGAAAGGAAAGCTAGAAAAGATGTGGAAGGTGAAGGTAACAGTGGTCCCTGTGGTAATCAGAACACTCGTAGCTGTGACCCCCAAACTGGGAGAGTGGCTCCAGCAGATCCCAGGAAGAACTGAGATCTCTGCCCAGAGGAGTGCAGTCCTAGGAACAGCTAAGATACTGCGTAGGACCTTCAAGCTCCCAGGACCCGAGCTTGGAGGGGAAAGAAGACCGCCCACAGAGGCTGGGGGGAATTTTATATATATACACTGCCCCTTTTACCATTAAAGAACTGCCTGCTGGTGTGCGACTCAGAATGCTTAGAGGCATATATAAGCTTGAACACTTCCTACAGTGAAGTTTAAGTATGAAACTGGAAGAGAGAGACTAAGAAAACAGAGAAATTGTAAAACTAATTCAATCTGGTATTCACATACAACACACAAAAAACACAACTGCCACAGCCATCAATTATAAAAACCTCTATGGCACCATGACACAAGGTTTCAGTTTTTCTTGCAACAAAAACAAAAAGGAACAACTGGAGAGCAAGTTATCAAAGAGAGAACAAGAACAATCCCCCAAAACACACACACACACACTCCCCTGGTTCTTTCTTCCTGGCAGTCAGAGATGTGATATTGAGCGAAACGTCTTGCCATTAGTGCAGTCACACAACAAAGGAAATGAATAATAGACAACCTGATTTCAGTAGTGCTGCAGGAGAGTGAGGTACTCCCTCTCTCCTCTTCCCTCTTTTCTTTTCTCCTGCAGCACTGAGTCCTGTGGTGCATTGATCTCTCTCTCTCTCTCTCTCTCTCTCTCTCTCTCTCTCTCTCACTCTCTCTCTCTCTCTCTCACACATACACACACACACACACACACACACACACACACACACATACACGCACACACATGTACACACACACACATGCGTGCACACACACACACACACACACACACAAATGGGCCCTCTGACTTTGCATCTCCATATCTGGTCCAGTTCTTCAAAACTGAACACTGACTCAGTCCAATCCATTTTAACAAAGTGACACTCTCCTCCACAGAGTAGCTCAAACCACCAACACAGCAGTGCTGGAAAAAAGGGGAGAATGAAAAAGAAGAAAAGGGAGAAGGAGCAGAAGACGCATGTGGTTATAATTACACACAGACAGGCACAGTGGTAAAGCCAAGCTGTGGATCTTAAACTTTCTTCACATTGAAAAGGTAGGGTGGGGGAGAAAGAGAAAAAGGAAAATGTACACTGTCTCATTAAAGTCCTGATATCACACTGTTTCATGTGCCTCATATAAAGGATAACACACAGTTTTTCATATAAAGGATAATGCACAGTTCTTCATATATAGGATAATGCACAGTTCCTCATATATAAGATTCTAGGTAAGAGCTCCTTTTGACACTTTTTTCTGTTTTTTTTCCCTCTTCTCTTGAATGCTTGTCAAACACAGGAGTGTAACACAAATAGAAAGAGAGAGAGAGAGAGAGAGAGAGAGAGAGAGAGAGAGAGAGAGAGAGGGAGGGCCAATTTATGAACAAGCCATGCACAGCATATTGAGGTAAGCCACATAAGGATAGTGATGTGTACTAATTGGTAGGTGCCATTGTGTTTTTGATTTTGATTTGTTACATATGTATAGTATTTGGCAGAGGTTTTCTAGTATAGTATTTGATAGAGGTTGCAGATGTCATTGTATCTTTGGTTTTTATTTTCACATATGTATATCACACTCCCTGTTCTGATCATGCCTGTTTAGGGAATCTTGGAAGACACAATTCAGATTTACTTGGCTGTCATATGGCTCAGAAGACCAAAAGTTTGTCTTTAATAGAACAGGACAGTTTTTAAATTATATAACATTTTTGGGCCTGAAAACCTGCAAATGCATACTACTTATTCATTAAATGTACAGGACTGCTTACAGATGATTCATTCCAGTTTAATGACACCAAATTATGACAAGATTCATTATGTTACTGAATCATAATGGTGATAGTGAAACCTAGGGTCCTTTACCCATCGATGTACAATACAATGAACAAGAAATGGAGATTTCTTTACAGTGGGCAACTCCTGGTCCAACGTAGCATGTAGCATGCGTACGTGTATTTAAGGTAAGTTAGTAACTTAGGTGACTTAGGCAAAGTTTGTTACAGCTACACAGATTTGTCAATTTTACAAACAGAATGTTACTAAGTACAAAATTACATTTTCTTTATGTGTAGCTTCAACTGACTGCAAAATTGAAAGCAGGATAGCTGGCAGTCTTACCCAGAAAATTTGTTTTTACAGATTTTACAGATTTGTTTTTACAGGCTCACTACACCATTTTGACATGGAGGTGGTAGAGACCGAATGATCAAACCCATTCCTGTTCTCCCAGACACTGATGCCAGACATGTGCTTTGTAGTCAAACAGAATAGTGTACACTCATTCTGCAGTTCACAGTTCAGCTGTTTAATCCTAAGCACTTTTAGATTCACAACAAGCTCTTTGCAGTGAAGCGGTATGTTGTCATTAAGCAGTATGCTGTATGAGTAGTATGATGTTATAAAGGTGGTAGTTGCAAAGGTGTTGTCATCTCAGCATTGTCGGATCTGAGGCACAGAGTGCTGGGGCAAAATCCAAACCCTGAGGAAGAGCAGACACTTTCCTCTGGCATGACAGTGTGATATGTTGTTTAGCATGTAGGTTCCCAGCCCAAGTTGTCTATCCGTTTGTAAAGGTGGAGACCAGAATGAGGCCATTCTGTGGCAGTGATGAGGCTGACAAGCTCAGATCCACTCCAAAACTCAATTAATTAGTATCATGTGAAAATTGTTCTTCAATTACCCCTTTTCCACTGCCGCGGTGCCGGTGCCGGTGCCTAATCCAGCACCAGGGCCGCGCTTTTCCACTGATAAAATACTGGTGCCGGAGCCGAAAAGCTGGCACCAGCACGGCACCACAGAATTGCTGGTCCCAAAAGTTGGAACGGCTGACGTCAGAGGCTATGCAAATAAAAACCACGCGAGAACCAATCAGTTCAGCGTTTGATGTGTTTGGTACGTGATGTTCTCTAGAGAGGCGGGAGTAACAAAAACATCTGACCAAGTAGCGGTAGGCTAAAGGATATTTGTAGCATGAAAATATGTATATGATTAAAAGATGTATGAGCAACAATTTGTGTCTACATCAATACGGGCTGTTGTTTACATGTTACATGAACATAGTCGGACCCAGAGTGGTAGAAAAAGACACACTCTCTCTCTCGACTCTGGCTTGTGCAAATAAACCCCTGCAGACCTTCATTTAAACACTCGTTTTAACTTTTATGCTAGGTGACAGACTTACTATTTTCATGAATTTTGCCCCCAGAGCGAAAAGTTATAGGACAAAATTCGTGAGGTGTTTCGCTGTGTGGAAGCCTAGTGTAAAAGTAAATTTATAAAAAGCAAGCAGATGCGTTCTGTCCGACATTATTTTTTCCCCACGGAAATTACCCAAACTTTTGCTGTGTAGCGTTCAGTTCCCAAACCAGTGGAAATGCGGGCTGGTTCTCAAAAGGCACCAAGGCAGCACTGGCTCCGCGCCGGCACCGGCACGGGCACCAGCACCGTCCTAGTGGAAAAGAACCAATAGTCACTCCAATGCCTTTTCACCACATAATCCGTGTATACTGTCTAATCTAGTCCCTTCTCTCTGTCCTGAGCTTGATGAGATACCCAGGCATCTCCTTCACGTCTGACCATGATAGATGCCAGTGAGGTTTGTGTTGCTGAGTGTTGGCAGTCTGTGGAGTGCATAGGCATAATTGAGAGCAGTCTGAAATATGCTAACTTTGGACCTGACGTTCCACCTCCTCATTGGGGTGATGCCAGTAAAAGGCCATCCTTATATGTTTGATGCCCCTGCAAGGAGAGAATAAGAAACTCAACTGATGAAAAATTGTGGACTGTTGTCTGGTGTGATCACATCGGCAAGCCAGAGTGAGTGAAGAGGATGTTCTGGATTCTCTGACAGTACGTGTTGTGACTGCTTCTACTGGGAGGACTTCCAGCCATTTAGAGCGGTCCATACTCTACCACCGGAAAACAGTGGTGAAGGATTCTACATTCATGGATCTTCCCACAAATGTTGAATTGGATATGCCCTTCTGCACAAGACATCCCTGGGAGCAGCTGCAGAAGGCGGTTTGGCAGGTGGTCATGTGTCACTGAGGAGACATGCAATGCAATCCTTGACCAGAGTTCAACTGTCACAATCAATACCTGGCCAGCACACCAGATCACAGCATCTCTGCTTCAGCCTTATGATGCCCAAGGGACCCACCTGTCCCAAGGACAGAAGACATACCCACAGTCCACTTGAGGCCACTTTGCAAAGCTCCCTGGTAACAAAAACATCCATCCAGCCAGAAAGTTCACACTGAAGGGGTGTGTGCAGTGGTTCAAAAAGTTCAGTGCAGCCAAATCAATGGAGTGTGAGAGAACGTTGGTCACTATATGCCTTCTGAAGGTAAAATTAGGTAGTAATTATACTGTCTGAGCCCTTCAGCCCACTGGTAGAGGCAGAAAGGCCTGAACCTGCGGTAAGGGTCTGGTGGTCTGTGAAGAGAGGGAACTGTCAGCCACAGAGACAGAAGTACCATCCTCCACAATCTCACACACAGGACAGGGCTCCCCATTCACCAGTAGAGAAGCTCAGAGGAAGAAGAGGGCCATGGAGGCAAATGCACTTGGTTGCTCAGTGCCCAGCTGCCACTGGAAAGGAATGGCCCCCATTGCTGCCACTGATTGATCACATGTAAGAGTGGTAGGACTTGATAAGCTGTCCAGGGATGAAGGGGTGGTGAGCTGGGCCCTCAGAAAGGGCAGAACGCTTATGAGTAGGCTGCTGTCCAGGTCCACAGTTCCCCTTTCCTTTAGCAAAGTCACTGATGCTGGTGCAAAAACCAGGGCAAGAACCAAAGATCACATGCTGTTTTGCCCAAGAAGAAAGCAACCTGTATAGAGTAGACTTTTTCAGCATTTATTATCAGGTTGTTTTCCAAGAGGGTTGGGAAGACCTGGTGAGGGTGCTTACTACATGTGGGCAGGTCCACTTTGACTCATAGTGTCATCAAGAAACACTCACTCCAGGGATTCCAGCAAAAATAGCGTTCATGACCTTCTGAAAGCAGGAGGGGGAAAACTAAGGCCAAACAGCATTCGTGTGCACATAAACACTGCAGCACGCAGGACAAGGGTCATGACATCATGGCTGGCATGGTGGAGGCGCAAATGAAGACAGCTTTGGTGCAGATCCAGTTTGAAGAAGATTGTGGAGCTGTAGAAGAGAGAAATCAGTTCCTCTGACATGGGAAATGGGTATTTGTATGGGACAACCAGTCTATTAACAGAATGGCGGTTCACACATATCTGGAGACCTTTTGGCAATGGCCAGATTGGAAATTCCCAGGGCAGTGCTAACAGGCTTTGATCTGACGCCATGGTAAGGTGACTGGGATGACTTCTGAGCTGTTGAAGTCTCTACGGATAAAGCCTTGGCTTGTAAAAAGATCCAGGACCAAGTGAAGGATGATATGCACAATGGTGCATTGTGCCATAATGGACTGGAACCTGAGGAGTGCCTGCAGTTTCTATCCTGAAGCACACATATCCACACAGGGGGATAGAGGAAAGTTTTAGAAGCGTGTGAGTGATTTTGTGCAGGTGATCAGGTGGAGAAATGATACAGCTGTGCTCTGATGCACTGTACATGCTTTAAAAGTCCCGTTACTCGTAAAGATGTTTCTGATTTCTGCCACCAGGAGTGGTCACAGACTTGAGCAGTGGAGGGACCTCAGCACATTTTGGATTATTTTGAGTAGAGGCTAAACCATCTGTTAACATGGTGAAGCATTCTAAGGACACTTGCATTTGCATTGCTACTCTGAAAAATGCATGTGCCAGGTCATTATGTTCAAAAGTAATTTCAACAAAATTTTCTCACACCAAGTTCTTTAATTATCTGTTCCGTATTATCTGTTTATGAAGCACATATGGCTGCTTTTCCACCTCATGCCTAAGCTGAGCCAAGCGCTTTGAAGATCATCTGCTATTCTGTGCTGCAGCAGCGAACTTGCAGACACATTCTTCTCTTATCAGAAATGTCTGAAAACAAATTCGTTTCTAGGTATGTGTTAAAACTAGCCAACCAATTTGGCCACGAAACTGGGGGTTTGCCAGGCATAGCATGGAATGGTACTGCTGGCAGTACACTAAACACTGCCGGTATTAAGGTCCAAGAACCAGGGAGATAGAGTAATACACGTTCACTCTGCAGATCACAATTCAACTTCCATCCAATACACTTGCATATTGTCGTGCCAGTGGTATGCGGAAAATCTGGTTAATGGTCCTCTGTGAATATAAGCCTTAATACTAATATCACTTAGCTGCGACCATAACCTTATTTCAGAACCTGAACCCAGTGAAATTACAGTTATCCTGAAAAACTCTATTTATAGCTCAGAGTTCTGAACACTGAACCTAGAAATTATTCAAAATAACTCTTCATCAGCCGTACATATAATAGATAACAGCATTAAAGTAGCAAGCACAATAATACTCATCGAATTCAACCTAACCTCTACCTAACTCAATTCAATACCTCTACCTACCTAAGTTCCTGGATCACCACATTCAGTAACTTGTAAATATTCACCAGGTACTTGAAGAGTAGGAATACCAATGTACACGTTTATTACAACGATCAAATTCAAGTGGCACAGAATGAATCTAATGTTGAATAAATTGAAATCCAGGTTGAATTAAGTCACATCCGCTATACACACACATACAACAGCATCTAAACTACTCACAAGAGGTGGGTGCTGCTATCCTTTTGGGGGTGTCTCTGCCTGAAAGGCGGAGGCACTCCTTGGAATTTGGAAAGTATTAATTTGACCTCAGTTGCAATAGACTTACATAACTTTTCCAGGTTAAAGTATAGTAAAATTACATTAGCTTACTCGTATCTGCCGCATTTTATGCTTCCGAACAAGACCAAATATGATTTTTTTTATCATTAAGAGCTGCACCTTTTCACTGATGGCCAGAAAATTAGCTGCTCGTCACTTGGCACCTGGTTATTTTTAAGTCTTACCACGCGTTTATGACTATAGGAACGGTTATGACTCCATATGCGTATTTAATTGATAATATCGTATGGTTAGTTTCATTTTTCTTTTGTTCTGCGTAGTTTGTCTCTGAGTGGAGTGACGCGCTTCGAAGCAGACCACAACAACTGTGATTGGTCCACTTGGTAGGATCACCCTCCTTCTGCTCAGTCTGTTAAATGGTCGTACACACAATCTCCTCTGATGTTTTCTCTCCTTTCTGTGTTGCAGTAATTTCAGTAAAAACTTTCAGCAAAATGGCGAACTGAATGCTCGTTATTTTGAGAGCTCCGTTTGTTTGTCCCACAAAGTTTAGGAACTTCTCCTTTTGAACGCAAAACAAAGGGGATGGGGACAGAGAAGCTTAGTGAGAGTGATAGAAAGAGATAAGGAAGGGTAAAAAAAGAAGGAAGAGAGTTTACACAACTGCAACTTTAATTACTACGGAACACTAAAGGTTAACAAATGTCCTTTTCTTTATGAAGGCTGCACAGTGTCCGCCCAACACTATTCACAACAATCTCACTCCAACAAAGCAGAATTTTGTTGTACGCTTAAAGAACATAAACAGCTGTATTTAGCTGTGGTAACAATGCCATATTTTCATGGAAATCATACAATGCTGTAGAAGTACTGTCCTGCACTTCTTCATTAGTGACAACGTATACTGTGCCAAAAATCTATATAAAGCCTAGACCAAGTATTTTACCACTGCTCAGTCAAGCACGTTTCAAAAAATCCTGGGAGTTTAGAAAACAACTTTAGGTGAGGTTATCAAACTTTATTCAGTGGTTCTAAAGGTTTGTCTGTCACAAGAAAGGCAATAATTTGTGAAAAATCTCTCACAACTGCAACTATTCCTTTCCAAAGTAAAATCAGACTAAGCAGGAAAAGCAATAAATTGAAAAAGAAAATCAAACTGGTTGGTGTATTACTGAAAGTGGAACTATATTTAATAAAATCGTTATGAATAAAGTCGTAATTTAATGAGAATAAAGTTGTTATTTAACAGGAATAAAGTCGTAATTTAACGAGAATAAAGTTGTAATTTTAGGCCACATGTTGTTTTAGAGGGGAAAATCAGAGGAGCAGCCTGCCGCCAGCATTAAAATGAGAAACGTGGAACATCTTGTGAAATTATAGTTTTGTATAGGTTTCACAAATAACGAAATACTTAATCTTTTGGCACATCAGCGCAATATTAGCATATCAGGACTGATGTGTGTGGCACGGCACGACGTTCTGCTTGCATAATGACAATAAAGGTCTTGAATCTTGAATCTTGAAACTGCAGTTGTCAGAAGCAGGCTAAGGCTGCCATTGGGTATGTTCCATTCAATTGTTAGTGAACTGCAAAGTACACTGTGAACGGTATATCAGCATCTTAAGTGAAATGCCATTCCGTAGGGAGCCACTGTGTTCAGTTTCCCCAGTGTGCAGGGAGCTAGGGAACATAGGTACATCACTTCACCAGAAGTTGTTCCTCCAGAGAAACCGTTATTATATTCCAAAATGCATTGCGTTCCTGGTTACTAAGCAACAGAAATAACAATTCTGAAGCCTGTACAAGATTGTTAACAAGATACCTTTGTTGTCTATGCCGCTCATTCAGTGAAATTAAAAAATATAGCAACCCAAACAGAGCTAAAAATTCTTCGTTGTCCATTTTTCCTTCTAATCTTTAGTAATGTTTATGTTAGCTAACGAGCTAGGAGATGAGGGAGACCATTCAGGAGAGATCAGAGCATTAAAGTGCATGAGGAGTTTAACAACAATCAACAAATACATAAAGTTAAAATACATTTCCCACAGTCCACAGAAGTTTATTTCAAAAGTGTCTACAGTATGCAAAACTATACTGAACAATATTGTTTGCATTAGCATGCTAAATACATCCGACTGCTGCCTTGTAGAACACAACCAATGTAATCAAGGCGCGACCCCGATGCTGTCTGCTGTTGATAACATTGCAGGACATTCCAAATGAAATCGTTTTAGCAGTCGAGTTCCCTGTGAAAATCCCTTGGATTCTATACCCTGTGCAGTGTGTAGGGAGCAGGTGATACAGCCTAAGGGACCCTTGCTATCTGAATGCAACCACTGACTGTCGTCTCGCCCCTTTGGTTGGTTGCTGGTAATATATTTTCCTAAAAGAAAATTTCCGGTTGAATAAAGACTTTATTCTCGTTAATTAACGACTTTTTTCTCGTTTTCTCGTTAAATAACGACTTTATTTTCATTAATCAACGACTTTATTCACATTAAATAACGACTTTATTCTCGATAAATAATGACTTTATTCATAATGACTTCTCGAAATCTCAGATTTTTTTTTTCTCTCAATGTGGCCCTTATACTCCGTCGTATTAACTTTATTAGTGGTGTCTAATTTAGTTTGATGTAATTTAGTTTGATGGAGTTCAAGTTTGGAAATTAGATGTAGCTAACTGTGTAGTTAGCTAATATTAGCCAGCTGGCAAGAAAACGAAATGTGCAAGCGGAAAAATATCACTTTTTCTCACTCCCTGCCCATCCAAACCCAGCCTCCTCTACATCAGATGCCTACAATGATGTCCAGGCCAACTCGACCACTGAAAGTTCTCAAGTGGCATTTGAGTCATCCCAGCCAGATTCAATCAGTGTGCAGTACTTCACAGATGATGATAGCAAAGCGCGGCGAGTGGAATCTTCCTCTCCCGTCCCCTGTGGCTCCCATCCCTACAAGACAGTTTAAACTGGCTTGGCTACGAGAGTTCACCTGGTTATGTTATGACAAGGGGAAAATGTACTGCACCTTATGTGCTCAAGTAGGACAGGAGATTGCTGGTAAAACAGAGTTCATTACCGGTTCGAGTCTTTCTAAAAAAGAAATCATGAAGAAGCATGGTGACATTAAAAGACATAAAAACCCCAGGGATTTTGTCATTGCTCGGTCTACCCCTCGTGCCACCCCAATAGTGAAAGCAGTGCAACATGCCTGTGATGAAGTTGTATCAGTATATTGGACATTGCACATATTGTGTATGTAAAGAATACATTGTGTAGTGACTATGGAAAGCAGAGCAAACAAAGGCAGACAGTACAGAGGGGAAAGAAAAGGAAGTGTGAGACAGCCTCCTAACAATGTAGCATATGACATCACTATATTTTGGCTCCTGAAAATTTGATTTGGCTCCTAAATATTTTGGGTTTAGCAGCCAGTAGCTCCTTTTTTTTTTTTTTTTTGTGGCAAGAGCCCTGTATTAATTCTCCTCTTCAGTCAAGCACTCCAGGCAGGTGCACTCAAGAACAGCTACGCTGTCCTCCAGCATTTTGGAGAATTACTGAGGTAACCACAGTACGTCTCTAATAAGGAAGACGTGTCCTTGTTTATTAGCCAGGCCTAACACAATATTTCCACACCCAAAGTGAATTATTTTTGCATAGTGACAACCTTTATGTTACCAGTGTTTTTGCGATGTTTGACCTACATATAAGCAAAATGTTTTAGGCCAAACAATCAGGTTTGCCCCATCAAACCAGCCGCATTAGCATTCATAAACCTGATGGAGAACAATTCCTTTAACGTAGTAGCAAAAACAAGGTGCCAAATGTCTTGTCAGAAATATTAGTGTTATTTTTTAAACTTTTAAGTATTTGTCCTTACATAACACATTCCTATAAGTCTTCTTTTTTCACCTAAAATCTTGCCATCTATTATCATTCCTTACACAATAACATTCCCTTAGTTGTTGACCTGATTCTTTGCTAATCTGTATCATCACTAGTCTTTTATCTGTGCTAATATTTATTCTCATTATTTATGTCTTTTCATTTTGATTTGCGTCCACACACTCACCTGTTTATGCAGGGTTTGAATTACCCCCCCCCCCCCCCCCCCCGATTGTCATTATATAATTTACACTCTGTATTGATGTATTTCTCTGTCTGTTTTTGAGACATCTTTATATTTAAAAAAAAAAGTGTTATTTTGTGTTTTTGATCATCTGTCTTTGATTTTACAGGTAAATTTTTGTGTGAATCTTTAACATCCTAAGATTATTGTGAGTATTGTGATTTTTTTTTCTTTTTTATAATTTCATTAAGTATCTGAACATGTTCTCATTGTTCTCCCCATATGTCAGTCTAAACATAAAAGGATTGATTCCATGCAGAATAATTTACTCGAGGTTTGTATGACACCATGAACATGACAGACATTTATTAAATAATTACAAAATCATTTTGTGTGTGTGTGTGTGTGTGTGTAACTTAAGTGCAGGCCCAGCGCCAGGATGAACTGACTGAGGGGGCAGTAATTTTTTTTTATATAGTAAAACAGTGCGTTATCATCCTTCTACGGCTATGCATTTTCTCATCTTACGGGCGGCAATATAGTGGCGTATCGACTACGATGCACACTATTCCCTACCTTACCTTTTCCATGTGTTTGTGAGTCATGGTCATAATATGAAATAGGAATATTTGGGGCACACTGTGATGCCGAAAGATGCATATAGTGCTATGTTTTATACCACTATTAGATAAAAATTCAAAATAAAAATAAAAAAAAGATCCTTACCAACAACATGAATGGACAAAAGCAAAATACTAAATGCATATTTACAGAAGGAAAATGCTCAGAACGATAAAATTTTAGTCACAGATATCTGATATGTATTTTGTTTGTTTTTTATACCTTCTTTTTCCTCATTAAATTCTACAGAGATAGTCATTCTTTTGGCAAACAGCTTTGTCATAAGAACGTTACCATTCCTCAGATGCAGGGGCACCTCCCCAGCTTAAACAAAGGGAGAGTCGTTACTTTACTGGGATGCCAGCCTTTTCAGGGGCCCTCGATCCCCTGCCTACTGGGCAAAGCCATCCATATCAGGTTTAAAATAACCACGCATGAGACCTAACCTTTACGAAAGACAAATGAAAGAAGAGATTCACTCCTGCATGTCACAAAGCAGGCCTCATTCATAGTGAGGCCCCAGCAAAAGCCTGACCTGTTTTACCGTTCAGTGCCTGGAGGGCAACAGTGAGCGCCACACGAGGTGACAGGAGGCATTCATCTGGTAAGGCACCATGCCGCAGCATGTGATTACGAGGAAAAAAGAGGACCAAAACATATAGGGAACAAGAGGCTAGGGTGACACACGCACTGGTACACAGCGAACAGGGCGTGCACTGATGTGTAAACAAGCACGGGTCAGTATACACTTGTGCATACACACACACACAGACACACATACACACAGACACACATACACAGACACAAAATAAGAACACATCTGGCACAACTTCACTGGCACTGGAGCATAACATAAATCCTGCTAAACTATGATACATAACACTGTCAAACATTCATCTGGATTGTATGGTAAATACAAACAACATTGAGTGTGCTTACATAAAATGCACCAGCTTGGGCACAGTTGTTCCCTCTCTCTCACACACACACACACACACACACACACACACACATTCACTGCAGCATCAACAACATCGAAGGGAATCAGATGTAGTGCCAAAATTCCCCCCTCCCCCTCCCCTCTCTAGCTTTGGAATTCTTATATGAGGTAGAACATTACCGCTTAGAATGGCAGTCTGCCCCGAGCTGTTCTGGTCCTCTGTCACATTGTCGTCTACTGCCATGGAAAGGAAAAAGAAGACAAAAAAGTAGTTATTACTACCGAATGGAATGTAAATGAGCAAAAAAAAAAAAAAAAAAATTAAATATGCCATTAATCTCCTTATCTAAACCTGGTCCTTCATCATGCTATTGTGCTGTTGCTCTTGTGTAGCTTTTCTAAGAAGCTGGAAGCATTAGATGAAAACTGTGCCTGAGTGAGCAACTATTCAACATCTTTATTACAAGGCAAAAACCAGAGCCAAGAGAAACAGCGCAGTCCTACTGTACTGATGAGTGAAAATTAACAGTAGGCATTTTCTCACAGTGGTAGTGACTGATTGCTTTAAGCTAAGGCAGTTTTAAAGTAGTTTTCAAGCAAGAGTTAAAGCTGCTTTAAAGTAAGACAATTTGTATCACTGTAAGAAAGAAACTAGCACTTTGAATGAAAGTTTGCATGAGAGCACATCCAAAAAGTTTCCAACTCTTTAAAAAGAGCTGAAGAGTGAGAAACACTCCGAGTGATGTCTTTAACAGTGCATAAACACTGTGTGATAATATGTTGTCTTGTGTTGTGTTATAATTCAATGCAGAAGTGCATACTTCTACATTATTTTAACATTCGATATCATCCCAACTCCTGAAAAAGACCATGCGGAAACATTTTGTTTTAGCCTATGGTTTTATGCACGACTGACGGTGTATACATACATTGGATGGTTTGGACAGGTGGAGAAAACGTGCTAATACCAACACTAAGTGTTGTCATTGGGTTCAGGAGAAGAAGCCCCAGTGAACAAAGGGCACCCTTTATTTCTAGCTCTGTTACTCCATAGGCCCAGCCATGTCTGTGCATTCTAATAGGGCATTCGATGAACGATTGACAGACAGTCTTCAAACCAACCCTTCAATGAATGTTTGACAGACAGTCCTCAAACCAGCCCTTCAGTGAAGGTTTCACAGACAGTCCTCAAACCAACCTTTCAATGAATGTTTGACAGACAGTCCTCAAACCAACCCTTGCTAGGTCACAGCTTAGGCAAGTTCATTACATGCAGGAAAAAAAAAAAAAAAAAACACCCTCTTTTGAGGCCACAAAACACATATAGTGCACAGTTGAAAAACCTGTGCATCTACTTCATTAGTGATGAATAACTGCCACACCAGCCAGTGATCCCATCCCTTCCTTTCCAAAACTGGAAATGTTCCTCATCATAGATCAAGTGCAGACATCTTAATGGATTTTAGCAGTGGGATAAGAACAAAAGACACTCACCTGCTCTATGGAAAATGAGTGTCTCTAGGAGGAGATTTTGCACTCCTCACCATGTCACCCCTGTGGTCAAGAACCTAGCTCCATTATGCCTGCTCTATCTAAGCTCTCATTCCCTGTGCACAGTAAAGAAATAGGGGAAGCCTGAGCATACCTCCCAGCTGGGGGCTCATGGTGAGTGATTGCCAGTGTAGGAAACTACCTTTAAAAGAAGTCTTCAAAAAAAGTCCTCGATTTGACATAATGAAGTCCGTTAGGTGAGCGATATGAGGAGAAACAAGATTTCGGTAGAGGGCAGTGTTAAACTTCCTGCCCTCATCCCCTGCTCATGGAATCCGCATTAATCAGTCACAGACAGCGAGGCCATTTAAATCCCGACCCTGTGACATCATGTCCTGAGAAAGGTGTTACTGAATATGTGGATGATTATCATCTGACCCTTTGTGAAAGAAAACAAAATACAGGGCTGTTATGATTCACTTCACTAAAACATCGCTCTACACAAAGAAAGACCATTTTTTAATCATTTCATTTTTATCCAGAATTAAGGAGTGAACTGACATTCAGGGCAAAGAACAGTTTGGCTTTTCATATCCAGGCAACAAACTGACAAAAAAGGAAATAAGTAACCAGGTGAATCACTATGTCTCTGACAATCAGTGTTGTGCATGAACGAGCTAAAAGAGCACGTTCATTGAACATGCTCATTTTTTCAGTGAACAGTGAATGTGAACATATCCGTTTGCAACTAAAGAAGATGAACTTGAGCGTCATTCAGGTTCGTGCGAGATCGGAATTCCTCAGGTGCCGTGAAACACAGTGCTTGTGCGCATGGTACACTGTAAACAACACTGGCTAGCTTAACCGTTTTTTTGCAAAATGGCCAGTGCAAGTGGCAATTCAGACAACACAGCTAGTGGTACTGCTGAAGCCAGTTCATATGATTATTTGAAGGAGTTTTATGAACTAGTCAGTACAGAGTCCGACGGAAAAATCTCACATTTTTATGCAAATTTTGTCCGCCAGGTCTGAGAAAACAAGTCTGAACATCAGACACATTGTCATAAAATTTCTGAGTTCCTGCAAGGTGGGCAGGAAATGTGTAATTAGTTGTTGCTTTTGTTTGAAGGGTATTATACATGGTTTTTGGTAGGTGAGTAGTGAGTACTGAATACTTTGATGTACATATGCACATGAGAAAACAAAGGAATTTACTTTGTGTTTTGGACTTTTTACTTTATTTGCTTTTGCACTTCCACTCGTAAAATACATTACTTATGAATGTACAAGTAATCAAAACCAGTGGGAGGCTGGGAATGGATGGGTAGGAGGAGGTTCAACAGAAAAAGATAAGCTCAGAGCAGCTCATTAACAAACAAACAAACAAACAAACAAAAACGGGAGAAATTAACTGAGACTATGAACTTGTTCAAAATTCAGAATTGTGAACTATGAACGTGAACTTGTTCATTTTAATCTGTGCTAGCTCTTGTGAAGTGTGAACTTGCACTATACTGACACGACAATGAATAACACAGCATTCTATCACTAAACAGTATTTCAAAACAAAATTACAATCCTGGGTTTTCACTAGTAATCAGTTAAGCTGTCAGCAATACATTCCAAATGAGTGGATCCAAATGAAATTGCATTGTGATACAACATATGTGACAATAATCTAACATTTGTGAATAAGTCAGACTTAAGTAAACCCTTGTTTTCACCTAAGAAGTCATATGAGATTCATGGCACCTACAGTCAGATGAACAGAAAAGTGACCTGTCTCAGGTTATTTCTTTAAGCCTCTAAAATAAGATCATTAGCTTGGATGTAAAAGTCGTGTTTGAGAGAGAGAGGTGTCTAAGAGTACGGACCATGGGTATGCCCTGAATGAATTCTCTCCAACGCTGAAGCAATCCAGCCAATGAGAGGCTATTTACATCAGAGCAGGGGAGAGAAGTCTTAATAAATTCCCCACAGTTCCATGGGAGACTGGCATAAAGGGTGTTAGAAATGTTTGTTTTGACTGCTGGTGAGTCCCTGTTGGTGAGGATATGGAGAGCTGAGGCAGAAAATGTCCTTTAATGACTCCATCCAAAACTTTCACATAGCAGTCATTTGTCACCACTGTGCTCTTATTAAAAGTTTTCCCTTTCAAAAACCCAACTATACATTTCAGTGCGTCAGAAATGTTACCCTTGTATGAAAATAGGAATTCCCTGTCTAAGGGACCCTCTGTTATTCTGCTAGTGTCTCTGTGCTGCTCAATCTGCAACATTCTTTAACCATTCAAATATTACTGTTATTGTTGTTGTTGTTGTTATTATTATTGTTATTATTATTATTATTATTATTATTATTATTATTATTATTTCTGTACCAGAACATGTGTTTCAAAACACCTCATTTTGTGCTTGAAATACATGCAATACATAAAGCCTCTGCAGAATAACTGACCATAGAATTAATTCTTTCTCCCTGTACATGAAACAATGAAAATATGTTCACTTTGTTTTTAAATTACATCTTTGTCAACCACCTTTAGAGTAAGAAATCAAACAGTGCGACAATGTGAGAGTAAACATAAATCATTTAGTTTTCCTCCACAGCAGACAGGGTCTTCTTCAGCTGCAGAAGACCACGGAATTCGCTCACAAGCCAATCACAGGGCTGTTGGCAGCATTAATTACATTGATACAAATTTAAAAGGTTAAGCACAGCAAGTGACATCACCACTCAGTAGCCTGTGACTTCTGGAAGAACCACAGTGCTATGGCAGCCATTAAGGGCCCTGTTTATACAGAGGTCAGTAAAGGCATTCAGGCACACTGTCCAAAAGCTCTGAACATTAGTGCAGCTAATCAGCATAACAATGGTCCTGTGATGTTGCCTGGCAGACCAGGAAACAAACACACATCATGGGAATTACAAGTCAATTTAACGGAAGGCAAAGATCTAACCCTCTTCAATCAGGGTTCAGAGGCTAAGACACCAAAACTGTACATCTACAACTTTCTAATGAGCATCGCAGCATTGTGGGACTGGAGATTATCATAGTAAATGGTTTGCAGAGACAGGACATGATGATTATAGTACATTACCTTAATTATGCTTCAATCGCTTCACCAGTGATTTAAAGTGATGACTATCATAATCACATAAAACATGCAAGTATTCAGAGCACCCATGCAACTTGTCCACAACTTTAATAATAATATAATAATAATAATAATAATAATAATAATAATAATAATAATAATAATACTGATACCAATAGTAGCAATTAAAATGGATTGCCAAATGTACTTCTATATATGATATAGTTTTATATCTATCTATCTATCTATCTATCTATCTATCTATCTATCTCTCTCTCTCTCTCTCTCTCTCTCTCTCTCTCTCTCTCTCTCTCTCTATATATATATATATATATATATATATATATGTACTACATATACATAAAATGTACTACAGCTTAATGTGTATTTGAGCACAAAATCATAAAATAACAGAATTAATGTAATTTAAAAGAAGAAAAAGCAAAACAAAATTAAAACACAAGAAAAACCAGGCCAAGTTACTGGACACCACAAACAACGAAGAACTTAGAAAGGCAACGTGTCAGAGGCAGTGACAGTTTTGCTAATGGGATTTTTTTATGGTTCCCTGGCAATTTTCTTACTGATGATGATAACCACATTTTTGTGTCACATCCAAGTGGACTAAATCACTTTTCCACTACAGATCATTAATAATAATATCTATCAGAATCTAAAACTATCCCGAATTATTTAACTAGTTATGTAACTGTCAGGTGTGATCAATTCGAGTTTGATTAGTTATTTGTTGTGACAAATATATTCCATAAACTGAATCACGTTATGTACAATTAGTCAAGTATGATCTGAATAGCTTGTGTTTTGTAATTATACTGCACAATTGTCTATTTAAAGGAAAAGAAAAAAAAAGATGACAAAGTTCCCAAAGACTTTCCTGTTTTCACACATGAACAAACTGTTTCAAACGTACAGTAAATTAGCCAGTGCACTATACAACCCTCAGTACCAAATTATATCTCACACCAGATTACACTCTAGCACGAGATTACAACTCACACCACCAGACAAACGGCCTTTCATGCATTTAATAATAACTTAATAATAATTAATTAATTAATTAATAATGACAAAAATGATCCAGACCCTCCCTTTAAGTGATCAAAATGATGGAAAGAATTTCTTGCAGTACAAACATCCTGGTCCTACAGTTTAAAATGCTATATTCATTTATTTAGGCAGCTATTCTTGAGTATACCGGTACACAGTAAAATAGGACAGGGATCTCCTGATATGTATTGTGCTCATTTATCTTTTAGATGATCCAAAGTGACTCATTTCCTTAGCTCTCCCCTTTAACATTATGCCTTTACCCTTTTCATTACAGTCTACACAGCCAAGCTAACAAATCACAGCTGCTGCAATTCATTCATGCAAATTGTGTGTGTGTGTGTGTGTGTGTGTGTGTGTGTGTGTGTGTGTGTGTGTGTGTGTGTGTGTGTGTGTGTCTGTGTGTGTGTGTTTAGGGAAGAGGGATTTTTAAGATGTGTATGGCACATATTTTAAAACACCCTAGATGCATATGCTAAATGGTGCAGAAAACATGCTACATACACAGGAGCACACAGAAACAGGCTACAAATAGACAGGGGAGTGAGAAAGTCAGCTAGCTGGTCAAGAAAGATGTCTGAGAGTATCACTTGTGTCTGGAAAGTAAATGGAACCACCTTCCCTGTGTGTGTATGTGTGCGTGTGTGAGAGAGAGTGATGTGGCAAGCATCCCTATGTGCTAAAAGCAAGCTGTGAATATCCATATTCCCTTGCTATGGGCTCACAAAGGCAGGCACGCTGATGCCGTTCCACGCAGAGCAAGCAAGCAATGGAGGGAAAATGACTGCCAAGCTATACAGATAGGTGAGACTGGCAAGATTGAGTAAATGTCAGATGTGATGTTGAAGTGTTTGCATATAAGCGGATGATGTATAACCCTGCACTGAGGCAGTTATTCCTCCAAGCAATAACATCGTCTCTACCTCACCAAATTGAAACAGGACTTTGTAACTGCTGCTTTCTCTCCTCTGCCTAGGATTCAAACATCACCTCTGACTTGTCCCTAACTCCACAACACTCACTAATGGCTTCTGTCCATCCTTTTTTCCTACTTTGTGTTTTTCCTGAAAAAGTGGGACAGTGGTGTCACAATTTTTCCTCCCCCCAAGTACAAACTGAATTAGCATGCATTTTATGTGTACAATTAAATACACATTTGAACAAATCAGTGCTAAATCTGAGCATTGTGTATTATCTTCTTTAAAACCACCTTTAAAGAGTTTACATGTTTTTCTTTTCTCTCCTCTCTTTTTTCTAACTTCCCATTAATATCAGTTTTGCTGTGTATCAGTTTTGCCCTGTTTTACTGTTATCACTTGGTGAGGTGTTTAATGAAATCCAACACACAGGACCGAGGTTATTAACAACAATGCTGGTGACAGAGAGCTTTTAGAAAAAAGGTTTACAAACCATACAGTACTTAACATCTAATGCCTATGAAAATCTCAACAATTCAACAAAATTAAGAGCAAACATAATTTATGGGCAAAACACACTGACAGCTTTAGTGTAACACACAAATACACTGGCTGTATTGCAACAAACAGTTCTACACAATTACTTGACTCTTTTGAAATTTACATACAAAATTACATACAAAAAAGAATCAAAACCAGACTTCTGCTGACTTGTTTTCTGGTTAGATGACAATGTGTTCCAGTGACTGTGTGTGTGTGTGTGTGTGTGTGTGTGTGTGTGTGTGTGTGTGTGTGTGTGTGTGAGAAATAGCAAATATTAAGTGTACTGAAACTCCTCTCCCTGAGCTATTGATTTAAAATGGTGGCGGTAGGAATGCACTGCAGACCATGTAATCTCCTTCTCAGCTGATGACTTCCGAGAAGGAAAGGAAGAGAAAAAGGGCTGCGCAGACCACAAGCTGAGAATGTGAAATTGTGGACAATTATTTGCTGAGTAAAATACAATGTCTGCCAGATGAACTGCAGCCTAGCAATGAATAGCAGTGACTTCGTTCAAAGAAAACTGCACTATTTGCCATAGGGTATGTATGTTTATATGTTCATGTGCGTGTTGGGGGAAAAGCATTTCTCGTAAATACAGAAAAATACTCTGCATGGCAATAATCGGTAGTATGGTTCACTTTGACCACTGTCCACTGTCCTCAAACACTGTATATCTGTTCTTTTCTAAACACACAAAAGTGTAGACATCTAAATAGTAAACAAAGATATCTTAAAAAACGTATCAAACCGTGTCAAGGATTTGATGGGCTTGTAGCACGCATCAGCTCGCCCTCCTAGCTGCTTCAGGCTTATTAAGAGATCAGCCATAACCGAAGACACGTCCACCACCCCTACACCCCCCCCCCCCCCCCCCCCCCAACCCCAACAAAGTGTGTGGCACTCACGTGGCTTCCCAAATTACTGAACTGTTCAAAAAAGAGGCGTTTCGGAAAGAACGTATGTCCACTTCAATATTTCTTGAATCCCTTTACTTGGAAAAGTAAAATTTCTCCGCTTAACTTAAATGTTTCAAGACACTGGTCATGTGATTTTTTTATAAAAAAAAAACAAAAAAAACTTGCGTTCCTCACGTCAAATCGACTCCCGAAGTTTGGCATCGCAGAGGGATCATTACAGACAAGTGACCGTGGTGGATAATAAAGAACAATTTTGTATCACCCTGTTTTTAGTCATGGACTACGTTTGGAATAGTTTAGTTTTGGTGGTCTCAAAGTTTAGTTCAGATGGAATAAATCCATTATTCAAATAATGTATTAGGCGTTGCATAGGCAGTTCATGCAATGCTCCTTAAATAGTCTTATTTCAACAACATTTAAACGTAGACGACGCGTGCACAATGAAAACCTTAGCCTGTATATAACTGCCACCACTTCACGTAGGGTGCCGTTAAGATAGGCTACACATGATGCGCTGTGTTTAATCAATCAATTCTGGCGTGCTGCAGAATTCGGTTTGTGTCCACCAGAAAACAAGCGTTGTGCAGGGAACGGCTATGACTTACCTTTCAAAGACCTTGGTTTGGCTTGCTTGCGGCGCGACATCTTACAGAAAACCGCTGAAGTTGCTGTGATTTTCTTTCATAAACAGCGTTCAGTATGAACAGAGTAAACCGCTTAATATTAACTGGCAATTTTGTTGCGATTGGCTTTTGCCAAGAGCTGCATTTGTGATTTATATCAGCTGCCTTTTCCGGTTTTGATCGGGTAGTATGCTCAAAATCCAATTTTTCTAACCCTATTTAGTGTAACTGAGGTGCCGGGCAAAGTATTAAAATATCGCTCGTGGTAAATCCGACATACTCATCCATCTCCCAGCGATAGGTATCAGCCGTGCGGACAAATACATCATTCCGAACAAAACAGGTAGGCTATTTTCCTTTTTCGCCTGTGTAATTAATTGCAATTGCATGAGAAAGACATCAGCAAACGCTTGCGTTGAAGGAGCAAAGAAAAAAGAAAGAAACAAAACAAAACAAACAAACAAAAAAAAAAGGAAAAACGAAAAAAATATTTGGTTTTGTTTTGTTTTGCTTTGTTTTTTTCTTACAGCACCAACTAGCAACCACTAAAACTAATTTAGACTCTCCCTTTTCTGGCACTCGTTTGCTAATCTTTAAGCTGTGAATCGGTACTAGGTCTATGTCTTAATTGCTTTTAAAAGAGGAGGAAGAGGCAGAGAGGAGATGTGAGCTCCCTCCTCATCACAAACCTGCAAGGTCTTGGACTGCGCTGTCGCTCCGGTAGTCCACATAATAATGGAAAATGGAAGCAAGGCCCCCAAAGCCATCAGGATGGCTCCAGAGGGGGCCCCTACCCCGCAGGGACTCGCTCTGTACGTAATCACTGAGGAAATCATTGTCAGCCTGCCTGCACTCACACACTGACAGAGAGGCATGATTAAAATCCGCAGGACTGTAGCAAGACATGGATGCCTGGATCCAGCTATTTGCTGGATCCGGAGTCCCTGACTCCAAAGTTGGCACGTTGAATCTTTCCTCTCACCCATCTCCGTTCACATTCTCTGGCTAACATGCTACGTCTTTAGAAGACGAACTGGTCCCCCTTCTGGTAGAAGCTGCGCAACAGTGAGGTGTTTTCTGCCACTGAGGATATAACTGTTGAATTTTCCAGCATTGGCAGTTTGGGATCAGAATGGCTATGGAGTGAGACAGTTTGAAATGTTGTACATTCTTTACATTTTGTATTTAAAATAAATAAACAAACAAATAAACAAATAAAAATATTCTAAACAAAGAAAAACACCTGTTTTGGCAGCAATATTTCAACCTGTTTTGGACATTGGAGTAGCATTAACTCTAGATTTGGCCTTTTTACCTTTCATTTGAGCTGAGTTCAGATAAATCCATCTTTTCCTATGTTCATAATGGTTTACTCTGACACGTGAACTGAATTTAAGATAGCTGTAAGCCAGACAATGAGACAAAGGTGCTACCTTAAGAGGTAATGAAAACCCAGGTGGGGTTCATGGATTGTGGGATTTTTGACCCCATGATTGTGGGGTTTTTGTCTTTCTTTTGGATATTATGATGAAACCTGTATTTGGTTTCCCCGATAGGACTGGCGTGCAGACAATTGTGGATGATTTCAAAAAAGGGTCCGAAGCTTTATCACTCACAGACACAAAGACAGTGTTATCAGCAGCAGTACCGAGCATGCTCTTGTATGTTATGGTGGTGCTCCCCACCTCAAGCTCGCATGTCCAGGTTTTACCCCCCACATATGTGAAAATGAGACCCAGAGATGAGCTCCTGTGGCAGACCTCTCGCTCCAGGCGTATCACTCCTACTTTGCCTTTATCTGAAGCCTAGCACAATGTCATTGCACTTGTAGCATGTGTGTAACTGTTGACTGATGACCTCCGTGTGAACAGTACCGACATTACATATTCATATAACATGAAACAATATGTGCAGGCCTCTAAATCTGTATGAGATGTATTTTCCTCTGAATCTCCCTCGTAATAATAAATATTATAGGGACTGTGTGTGTGTGTGTGTGTGTGTGTGTGTGTGTGTGTGTGTGTGTGTGGAGAGAGAGAGAGAGAAGTTTTACCACTACACAGACATGATGAAATGATTCAGGTCAAGGTTTGTTAACCAGGTTTAATTCAGCCTGGGTAGCTTGTCCTGGGGACAAGCTGTTGTGGATACATTTACATGATATTAAGGAGATTTCACACATGTGCATGTGAATCTTTTAAATGATCAGAAGGTGCACTTTAAATTTCCAAGACAGATATAAAACAGACCCTTCAGATATGCTGAATTTTCCCCATGTTGACCCATGGGCCAACTGGTGATTTAAATATCAAGTCAGAGAGGCAACGCATTTGAATTAAACTGACAAAAAAATCTTCTCCAATTTCAATTGATTTGATTGTTCCAATTCTGGTTGACTTAAATTGCTGATTAAAACACAGCCATTTATTTTTAATAACTTTCGTTTCAACGATTGCCTGTGTTCCTTGTAAGGAGTTTAAAATTTTGACTGTTTTTTGTTCACTTTTTTACCAGTCGTATACCTTTTGAAGTCAACATTTTCAGAGTTGACTTCAAAAGGTATACGACTAATCTTGATCAGTTCTGCTTCAGTTAAATTTACGGTGAATTGCGTGAGTTGAATTTTTGATGAGTTCTCACACATATATACCATGTTATAAGCCATGCATTTACATAGAAAAGGCCCTGCACATGACTGAGAATAAAATATGAGGTCAAAACACAGGTGACCAAAAATAGACCAGAGTACCAAAAAAATCGAAAATGAAATCATATCAGTTTTTTCATATGTTTTGTGCTTTTGTATTGAATATCACTGGATCAGTAATATAGATTGTGTTTCTTTCTCCTGTCTGAGGAGTATATATATACAATTATGTATGATGACACTCTTAGGTTTATGATATTACAGGCTACATGCAGTAGGGCAGCATTTCTCAAACTATGGGCAGCAGACCGGCAGACCCTGTCACTGCACCAGTCAAATTGTGCTGGGTGCTTCTGTCACTAGCCAGGTGAAAATAGTACCATTGTATTCAAGATTCTAGAATGTTAAGCAAGTTCTCGTGGGTGGAAACGCTTAACATTCTAGAATCTTGAATAAAATGGTACTATTTTCAAAGCAGGAAGTTCAGCCAAGGGGTGGGAACCTGGCAGTTTCCTCGGCGTCTGTGGCCCATTGAGAAATGCTGCAGTAGGGTACTGATCACAGTCAAACAGTCTCAAAGAGGAAAAGCCTCAGTGTTCAGTCATGTCAGTTTTTCCTAACTTTGACAAAGACTCTTCTAACACTGGTTATTTTGTTTTTTTCATTTGTCAGTTGAGCAACCTTTACATAAGGCTCTTGAATGCTATCTGAGATTGCATTTCAGAGGAAAACCCAGTTTTCCAGCATGATTTTAGGTGTACTGATTTTTCACCCTAATGGTCATTGTAATTGTGGGGTCAGCAGGGATCCTCACTGCAGTGTCATGCCCTGGTTGGGCAGTGCAACCACTCTTATTACACAGATATTATATCTATATAATATTATATAATATTTATATTGTAAAATTTCTGTAATATTGTGATGTTGGCTCTTCTATTGGTTAGTTATGTGTCTGCCAATGTGGGTAGCAGCCCCAACTTTTGGAATTTGCTGTATTTCCTTGTTGGTCTGTCTGAGTGGTGCTGTTCACTACAGGAATTTGATAATATCAGTGGCAGTGTGGACTGTTAAGATGTCATCTATGTCCATGTGAGAAGTCCTATTAAACATGAATGGAGTAAGCGTGCATGTAAGTGTGCATGTCATTTAACACTGTAAATTCAACATAGAGTTTATGTACGTTCAAAGGAATCCCAAACGTATCTAACACAGCTATGTGATTGATGGAAATAACCTGACAGACATCAGAGACAGAGCAGATTTGTTTGGCTAAATAACAAAATGCTACCTAATCTGTTATTGGTGGGATTTTATGGCTCTATTTTAAAGTGTAAATTTCATTTAGCTTAGCTATATGAGATCCATTATGGCATTTTCAGGAAATATTGCTGAGCCTGAGGGAATGAAAATATCCAGGGATTTGTGCAAAAGTTGGGAAATGTGTTTTGGGGCTGAGTTAGACATGGTTAGGGTAGGCTGTAGGTCATGGTCAACCCAGGTGAATAAATCCAGGTTACAGTAAAGAATGCAGGCTTTGGGCTCCTACAAACCATTTCACAAATTAAAAATAACCATGTAACTAAGTGTCAAAAAAAAAAAAAAGCCAAGGGAATCCATGAGGTGGAGAATAGAGCTTGGAAAGAAGGATGTACAACCTAGGTCACATGACTCAGGATTCAAACCTTACAACCTTCAGGTTATCAGGCAACTTTTCTTAATACTGTAATTAGCATATTTGAAAGAGCTATCTCATCAGATCTAAGCAGCACAGTCTTTAATGTGTACTCAGGCCAACTAATCCAAGGGTTTATTATTTTAATTTTGAGATTTTGTTGCTGTTGCTCTAACTGCATAATGATGATGAAAATGACGATGACAACGACAATGATGATGATGATGATGATGATGATGATGATGATGACGATGATGATGATAATGATAATGATGATGATGATGATAATGATTTTCTGGGCTGTGTGTGTGATGATTGGTACACATAACCATTAATCATTTTTTAAATTTCAATTATGAACATAGTTGTGTCACCTTTGCTTCTGATTATTCACATTTTATATTTCTCTTTAATTCTTGGTGGAAGTTCCACCTGGTGCCTGACATCACTACCATCGTTAATGCTATGCCAAGTTTTAAAACAATGGGTCACAGCCATGTTTAATGTGATGTTAAGGAATCTGTAGATCCCCATGTTTTCCTGAATAATTGTTTTACAAATCCTTGTTGCCACTAATTCTGATTTTCAGCCATTTTTGAAATGAACTGCTTAGTTAGATATGGGGAACACAGTGTGAGCCTCTCTGTGCATCACGACATTATGGAAAAGCCCCCTGTGACTGCCATGGGTATAAGAGGAGACATGTGCAAGTCCCTGTGCAGTCCCCAGCCTGTGTGGAATTTGTGCAAGTGATAGCATATAGAAATACCAGGGACTTCGTCCTAAAATGCTGCATTTTTTTTTTTTTTACAAAATACATCCGGTATGTCATTTTTTTTATAGTGTTGAGTTGTTTTTCAATTTGCTCACCATAACAGCATTTATGTCCAAAGGTCCAGCAAAGTTGAAATGATACGCAAGTAAAGAATGTGATCTATGATTTGAATTCTTTTGTTTTGTCATAATGAATGTGCAGTTTTTAATTAATCTTTCGGAAAAAAAGAAGAAAAAAACATAAAACCGCTGACACAGAGAGCTCATCAGCTGAATGCTAAGAATCACTCTTTAAGGAGAAGACAAGTGCTGCTCATCTGCTGTCTACAGGAATAACATTTCTCTCTCTCTCTCTCTCTCTCTCTCTCTCTCTGTAAATGTTTGTGAAAGTTTTGGAGTGAATTAACTGGTTTATGGAAAGGACAGTTACAACATAATTAACTAACACAATCATTCATATCGTTCCAAGATATTTGTAAATGTACAAGGGTGATCATTTTAACTTATCTTTATCCCAAAAGTATCATCTACATCCCAGGCCTGCAGCGGACCTGGCGCCAGACACAAATTCACGGACGGGTATTACGTTTTTTTTCAGGGGGGCACAAATGAGATCAACCTCATTGCATAATAATATTAATTATGTTCCAAATTAACATTAAATTCCTTTGCATATAACCACGTTATTAACAGTTTTTACTTGATCTTGAACCAGATAAATCTGGAACGTAGCCTATGGACAACCACCATTGTGCAGAATCTCGTAAAGGCCTAGACTGAAATTCTGTTGGACCTAGCCTACTGAAGCAGTCTAAACACAAGTTTTATTGGTTTATTTATTCATTATTATAGCCACCTGTGACAACCCTCGCTTCAGGTTATGGCCTTGGCAAGTAACGTTAGACCTACTAGCATCACTGGAATGGTTAGCCTCTGCTGGAATGGATCACCCTCCCCCAAACTGCTACACCCTGGGGTTTCGCCTAACGGTGCCTTGTCACTGTCTCCTGCCAACCTTGGTGGTCTTTGATTAAAGAAACATCGTATTTCCATATTCACATTAGATGGCTCAGCATGGTTGTTTACAGTAGCTAACATAACTGTAAGACTTAACACACAACCAGATCATCTCCGCTATTGACAAACCAATCAAAACGATTTTTTTTTTACAAATCTAACCAAACAAATTTTTATTTTTATTCAGGAGTTATGTATATACAAAATGATAACTTTTGATAACAGTAGCCTATTGATAAAAATATTGTGCAAGCAAGCAAGGACTGGTGGTTGGTGGTAAGTGGGGTTGGTGACGCAGACAGGCTTGTCCAGGGTGGGCACTAGTGACTTCCAGGGCAGGCCAGGCCCCCCAGTGCCCGCCCATGGTGCTGGGACTGGCCTGCAGCAAGTTCAATGCAACAAGCACTTGCAGCAAGTTAATTGTTCCATTCATGCCCACTCTGCCAACCCACTCCAAATTCCTGTTAAATTAAAAAGTGCTGGAAAAAAAGAGCTCCAGAGTTCCTATAGAGGGGCCCTTTGACTAAATACTGTGTATCAGGACACTGTTACTAAATAACAGTGATCAGGAAAGAATGGCAAGAAGAGTATGTCAGGATGGTCTTTCATGGTTATGGTACAGTTCATAATTGTCTGATAGATGAAAACCACAGCTTCAAGTACAAATTGTAAAGGGTCAGAAAGTGTCACACAGAGAAAAGTCCCTGTTTTATCACCAAGAAAAAGTCCTTACTTAACTGACTGGCAACAAAATTTACACTAACATGTTTACTCTAAACATTTCCTTATATTCTCTATATGTCCATCTTGGCAGTAAGTGATTCACAAATCCATGAAAATAAACCATTGAAATAGGACCATTTAAAATTTTATTTTTAAAATGATGATACTGATGATGATGATGATGATGATGATGATTTTTATTATCAGCATTTGTAGTGGTTGAAGCGTTTTTTTTGTTGTTGTTTTTTTTTTTTTTTTCAAAGTGAACAGAGACTCGCACATCTGAGAACTGGGAACTTCTGACCTACATACTGTTGTGGTTGTCAACAAGTTTGCTTTATTAAGTCTAATTTCACACTTTTCATAAAATGCTTAAATCTTGACAGTTCCTTTCTTAGATCAATTCCCACCCCAGGAACTGTCAAAAGATACAAAGAGAAAAAAATATTAAGGGGGGAGGGGCAGAAAAGATTGATGTGATTATTTTATTACTACATTCAGTAAAGTGTTAGCAAACAACAGTACAGTGTGTAAACATCTATTTGTAGGTGCTTTTGTTCAGACAAGAGGTCTCTGTTGTTTTCCATTTCTATTTGAACTGCATCCCTAGTCCCAATCCTCTGTCAAGCTATTTCCCGCAATCCACACCACCTCGGCTTTCCACCAGCAACAAACCCCCACCCTGCCAACCCCCTTCTTCAATGCACATTCGCACAAAGACAAACACAAACAAACACCACCATCCACACGAAGACAAACACGAACAAACACCACTCCCCCTACACTCTGGGGCTGTTTGTAACTTTCATTAGCAACAAACTCGCTGTGAAAATAAATAAATAAATAAATGAAAAGAAAGAAAGAAAGAAAGAAAGAAAAAACAGAAAAGAAAGGAAAAGGTTCAGATGGTTTTGCATAGTTACTGTGCAGAAATTCCCCAGGATATCCAGGCAGTGGTGCTAAATGTGTGAAATAAAAAATTGCTATACAGAACCCATAAAAAATTACATTGACTGCAGTAAAAAACCCTATACAAATAAGTCACAAGAGCAACCATTGTGACTATTTGTTCTATAATTATTCCAGCAGGGAAATGTATGAATGAAGAGGACCTGTTTTCCAGTCCACTATAAGTTAAATAAAAGTTTTTACATTTTTTCACCATTATGTTATTACCTTAAAACAGATGGATAATCTTTTGCCCCTGAGGGCCACGTTCATTTATCCTCCTCCTCCTCCTATTTATAATGCGTCCTGTTAACTCAGATTAAGGGCCATTCCAGATTAATTTACTTCAATGCCTTGAATATGTTCTTAAAGTTAGAGGTTATCTTGTCATTTGCATATTTATTGCTTCAGATCATGGGCAAATTATCAGCAGTCAGTTACAAACCACTCCACTGCAGTCCTTTTTTTTAAACACTCCTTTTTTGCTTATAATTGACATAATTTGTTATAGTTGAAACCATGAAATCACTATGTACTTCTAACATTGTGCCCAGTAGAAGAATCATCTGAATCTAGCATTTATCCCGTAGCGTGTCTGGGTCCATGAAAGTCCAAATGCACAGTGTGTTGTATATTATCCCATTTTTCCAAAGCTTCATGGAATTTCAGGATTGAGACCCCCAGAGAGCAAGCCCGAGGCTACACTAGCAAAGAAAACCTCCCCTAGGCTATAAGTAATGAAGCAACCTTCATAGGTGGATGGAAAAGGGGGGGGGGGGCATGTTCCTCTGGTGGGCAGCAGGTAGTCAGAGTTAATCTATTTATGGAACCAAGGGACATGTAGGGATATTAGTTGTGTAAGTGCACCAGAGAGTCCACTTGGACTTAGGAGAGGAAGACAGCCATCACAGTGGGACAGACACCAGGCTAGTGGCACATATGTTGGGATTATATCAAGACAGATTTAACATAAGCCACACTGTATTTTCTCAGAATAGGGAATTTGTCTTTTGGTAAAGAAAATTCACTGGATTTGTCTCTATGGACTTGAACGTGTGTGCCTGTGTTAGTCTGGATATAGATATAACATGCTAGGTAAATGACTAAAGGCAAATTTAACTTTGTACTCTTTTTTTCAATCATCTTATCCATTCTATGCAGCACCAGCCACAAAATGCTCATTAATAGGGGAAAGTGTGAGGAAAGAAAAGAATAAGTAATGCATGTGACTCCAGTCCAATATAAATACATGCATAAGAAACTCTTCAGTATGACCATATAACTGGCTATGACCATATAACATTATATGAATGACCATATAACTGACAGGCAGAGACAGAGGGTGTTGCATCACCATCACCACAACATCACTGAGCCAGAGTCACCAGGTTATTTTTAGGAAAACCGTGTTGATAGCTCAGATAAGGAAAACATGATTATTTAAAAAATAAAAAGCACCTTTAACTGTCAGCTTAAAAAGAGATGAATACAAGAATGGGAAATGTGAGCACAAATGCTTGTTTTTAAGAAAAGTGCTTGTTTTTTTTTGTTAGGTTTTGTTTTTTGTTTGTTTGTTTTGTTTTGTTTACATATTTTTAAGAAATGCATTTATAACTTTAAGAAAATTGTTGAATACAACAGAGATGCCATGACATTCAACCCGAAATCAGCTACATTTGGACCAAGTAACAACACTTTGGATTCATCACAGTTCAACACAAGGAAGTTGTGGTTCTTTTAAAGAACCTTCAGCCATAGAGGACAGAGGCTTCGCCTGACTTAAACAATCTGTACTTCTGTGTGCTGACTTAAACACCTGTGTGCTGTTGGAATACAAATGAAGGTTTAAACCATAAGCATAAATAATATCCCATGAGATAATATGTCCAAAGAATAATAACCCAAATTCTTGAAGTAAACTGTATCTTTTCCCTATCAGCTAAAGAGCTGTTGTATATGTTCTCTCCACTTACATGTTACTCATATCAAAGTCTTGAATTTAAGTTTCTTGTAGTTCGTAGGAAGAGATGTTTTTGTCTACAGAAGCCCAAATAATCCAGGCTCTGCTGAAAATGTCCTTACAAAATAAACATGTTTTTCTTCCAAATAACAATTGCTGAAGGCCCATTACTTCTGATATTAGATCCTGACGTATACCCGCCAGAACAGAAAAGCTGGATTGTGTTCTCTTTTATAAGTCTGCCAATTACACAAATTCAGTTTGGTCTGAAATGCAAACAGCAAAACACACACACACACACTCACACACCCACATAAGCACTTGTATACTTGGCTGGTCTCATTAAAACTCTTCTTGGACTCTGAGATGCGAATATCTCCCATGAGGAAGAGATGGGATTGCTGATCTCTTTTTTTTTTTTTTCTTCTCTTGAGCTCATAATTACACAGCTTGCATAGATGCATAACCCTGAGAACAAGGGCTGGTCCAGAAGGGAATCCCACAGCTGTGCCAGGCCCTTTGCCTGCACCTCCAGAGGAGTGAACTGCCTCGCCTCTCTCCGTTCTGATGCCACCCACACCAGGCAGGAAGAGGTCAGCAATATACCCCCTTCACTTGAGGAGCTGCTACACTCTGCTCTCGTTAGGCTAAGCTCCTGGTGCTGGTGAGAGATAAAAGACATAAAAAAGTGTAAAACAAATGAGCATGGATCTACAACAAACAATTAAAACAGAATGAGGAGTCTTAATAACAATTGTCTTAAGAATAGATGACAGTATATCAGTACTTGATATGAAATACACTTTTTGCTCAAACAAATCCTCATTTGGAGTTGAGTTCACCACTAGATATGATTCCACAATTTGCTGCTTCAACAAAGCCATAGATGCCAACCAGATGATCACATGACAGCTTAATTTCTTGTAAAGTCATTCACTTCTGTCACACGGCAACTGCATTTTACACAGCAAAATTATTTTCATTCTCCAGACTTACAATTCAAGACATCACTGTTTGTCCTCTGATGGCCATCAGTGATGAAGTGGAAAGCAGCGCGAGGTGACTGCCATAAGCGCTTTTTCAGCAGTGACCTTCCAGTTGGATCTCTTCACCTTCCATCTTTCTGCGGCCAAAGTATCCAACTGAGCAAGTCCCACGCTGGGTCATTAGCACAGTGGTGTCACCCGACAGCAGATCACAGGGCCAGTGCAGGAGTGAGCAAGAGAGAGAGAGAGAGAGCGAGAGAGAGAGAGAGAGAGAGAGAGCGAGAGAGAGAGTCCTGGCACAGAAGCTGCTGTGTGGCTTGACATTCAGGGCTGGCTGATCTATGGGCCTGGGGACACAGTGCCCTTGCTCTGGGTCCTTTTAGTTAGAAGGTGTAAGGTGGCTGGCAGATTATCACCCCATGCTCTGGTCCTACCCTATCATAGAAGTGTCATATTTAGCCCATTTTACAGAACGATGGATGTTTTTGTGTACTTTATACAGACAGACTGTGGACAGGCACCAACATTCACAAAACCCATGGACTGGGGCTGGAATAATGTTTCTTTACTGAGACAATAGTGAGGCATCTTTATATGTCATTGCCAAAATGTTATGGGTGAAGATATTGTGACCATTTGATATTCTCAGTGGTGGCTCGTCTATTGAGGAAAGGGAGGACCATCCTCCCTAAAATTTCTGAGAAAAATAAACTTCAAAAAGAAAAGAAAATACATGTAAATTAAACACTTTGAAGTCACAAAAATCATCTCCCCATGTCAAAATACCAACAGCACCCCCTAAAGCAATTGAAAATTACTGCACGGAGGTCCGACCTCCCCAAGCCTCCCATTGATGTATATTATAAACGGTTGTTACCCCAGCGGCTCGTGAGTCCTGGCTTTTAACATGGGGGTGAATGGCCGTAAGGGAGGACGAACCTCCCTTTGGGCAAGTCTAGCCAGGGGCTCTGGGTTTAGCTCCTAACATCAGTGAACCAATCAGCGGAGCTGACTGCGCTGGTGAATACCCAATCAGAGTTTTAAGGGAGGGGGTTATCAATGATATGATATGATGCAAGAATCTTGTCTTGTGTCATTAGTTATACCGTTGAGATAAGATTTGTCGTGTTGAGTCGAAAAGTTTTTTTTTCTGTTGGAAGCTAGTTTTGTTAATTGCTAATAAAGCCGCAATGGAAACAGAGGACGTTGTCCATGTTTTATTAAATAATACACCATTCCATTCGTTGGACTACAGTGAGAAGGTCAGGGTTAAAGCAGCAGGGAGACCAGTTCCAAAAATCAAGATTAATAAACCAAATGGTAAGTTCAGTGTGTTCAACACCACATGGTATGAGAAATACCCATGGCTCACTGGCAGCCTAAAGAAAAATCGACTGTATTGCTGGCCTTGCCTGCTAATGGGGAAATCACAAACGTGGTCTGTTCAGGGATTAAGCGACATCAAGAATCTGGATAGGGCAACAAAACGCCACAATAAATGTAAAGACCACGTTGGTGCTGCAGTTCAATTGAAATTGCTGGGCAGGATGCCAATTGATCAAATTGTGGATGAGGGTGTACGGCTGCAAACCGCGCAGCACAATGCAAAAGTGCACTGTAATAGAGATACCCTGAAGTGCCTGCTTGATGCCACTGCTTCTCTGGGCATGCAAGAGTTGGCATTCAGGGGGCATGTAGAGAAGGTCAATTCAGACAACAAGGGAAACTATAGAGAGCTAGCAGAGGTGATTGCACGATATGACCATTTACTCGCAGAGCATTTGCAGTCTTCATCGGTGTTTACCGGCATGTCTGAAACCATCCAAAACGATTTGATTTCAGCAATAGCCACCTCAATTAAAAGCGAAATCAAGCAGGAATTAGACACGGCTCCCTTCTTCTCTTGGCAAATTGATGAAACCACAGACATAAGTTGTCATTCACAGCTCTCAGTCATCATCTGATATGTAGATCATCAGGGCAGTATTCAGGAACGTTTCCTGGGTTTTTCGATGTGTCAAGTGGGCGAGATGCGCAGTCGTTGTTCGAGTTTGTACAGGCCGAGATGTCAGGGTACAATTTCACAGAGAAACTCATTGCACAAACTTACGATGGTGCTGCAGTGATGGCCTCGGATCTAATTGGCTTGCAGGCTAAAGTAAGAGAAGTGGCTCCTAGTGCAACGTTTGTTCACTGCTATGGCCATCGCCTAAATTTGGTCTTGAGTCAGGGTGTCAAATTTATCCCCAAGGCAAAAATCTTTTTCGCTACTCTGGGTGGTTTCACGTCTTTTTTTCCAAATCCAGTAAGAGAGTGGCAATGCTTGAGGAATTTGGTTGTGCTAAAATGCCTAGGAATGCTCCAACATGTTGGAATTTCTCATCCAGGGTGGTGAATACAGTTGCCTCTAATTATGACAAACTGATAGGGACGTTCACGGGCATCGTTGAACATCCGTCTATGGATGACGAGACCACACGTTTGGCTGATGGATTGAGGGCTAAATTAGAGGAATTTGATTTCATGTTTTTGCTTTTTACTTTTGAGGAACTGTTTTCACACACTGATGTATTTGATATCTTACAACGCAAATCAATGGATGTTTCCTTTTGCAAAAGGCGCATAGAAAACCTCATGCAAGTGCTAGATGAGCTAAAATCAGAAAGGGCCTTTGACACGGTAAACCCTTTGACCCTTTGACAAGGGCCTTCGACACGGTAAAGCTGCCACATTGACAGAGGACCCAGAATTAGCTCACAGCAGAAAAAGAGGGCAGGGCCAGCAGGATCAACGTCAGGTCTATAAAACGCTGTATGATTCCATTCATGACAGCATCAGAGCCCAAGTCACTCAGTGCTTTCAACATCTTGACCGCTTGCATTTCATGGAGCTTTTAGATTTTGAAAAATTGGACTCTTTCAAAACAGAATTCCTAGCTCAAGCACTGGCCAACTTGTCAGAAACCTATGGCCATCTCTTTGATGAGGTGAAATTGAAAGTGGAACTGCAGCATTTTTATAGTGATGCAGAGATCCATTCATCTCAAAAACTGTGTGATACCATTAGCTTCATGAAATCCAACAGTCTTGATGAAGCAATGCCTGAGCTGTACAGACTAGTGTGTCTGATTGCCACTATCGGTGCCACTTCTGCAGGGGTTGAGAGAAGTTTTTCTTGCCTGAAACGAATAAAAAGTTATTCCAGAAACACCATTGGACAGGACAGGCTGAAAAATTTAGCCATCATTTCAATTGAAAAGAGGATTCTCAAGTCACTTCAACAAAGTCCTCATTGGTATGAGCAGGTCATAAATATCTTTGCTACCCAGACGTCCAGGAGAGTCAACTTCTTTTTCAAATGAATGCCCATGTACCCTCAGTAACTGGCTTAAACCTGGCACATCCCATTCAGTCTAAGACTACAAATAATCAGTTTCAATCAGTATAACAATCTGTTCTTAAATTCTAGCAATTTGGCTTTAAAACATCAGCATGCAGCAATTTACTACATTTTAAGTATGTTTTTATTGGCAACTAGTTTTAATATAATCTTCAAATTCATTTTTATAGTATATGGTCAAGAAAAGAACAGAACACAACTGTCATTCCTAGGCTATACACATGTTCTGTCGTCAGACCACCCCTTGAAAACTTAAGAACAGCTTTCACAGCACAACATTGCCCACTATATCCCAAAAAGACACCAGTTAGAATCCTAGCAAGCTTTTATCAGTGCTTACTGTGCTGTTGTTGTTTTTTGCCTGTCTTTTAGGTGGTTAGCTCACTACTTTTAGACCAAAACTCCTTACTGCTGCTTTAAATATGTCTGGGTTTTACATGTCTGCAAATGCCCTCACCAACACCCCTCCACCACTTCCACCACCACCGAACTTCACCAAGCGCACCTTCCTTCCTCCCCTACTTTTACAACCACCAGCCGCCACTGGATATTCTGTGCTGTTCCAATGCTAGAATCCATGGGTTCTTAAGGCTCTTGTACCAGTAACAGTTTTTTTATGAAACCAAAAATCCCATGAGTGTCCATCTTACTAATGTAACTACCTGGACTGCATTACTTTTTTTATCAGTTTTTTTTTCCTCTGCTCCCATAGTATAAAAGAAGAGATGGCCGTGTTCTCACAGTGTCACTTTCCTATTAT
Organism: Chanos chanos; assembly: GCF_902362185.1. Classification (NCBI taxonomy): domain Eukaryota; kingdom Metazoa; phylum Chordata; class Actinopteri; order Gonorynchiformes; family Chanidae; genus Chanos; species Chanos chanos. The sequence goes on along the minus strand of NC_044499.1, from coordinate 26,757,429 downwards.
CTATGCTACACTGCAAATGCTAATAAATGTCCTTACTGAAAGAAACAAGTAGACCTCGTTCATTTTTTCACCGTTCACCGTCGTTCATTTTACTAATTTACATCAAACTTTTTTTTTTTACTTTTGGGGTAGGAATATTGACTGTCTTAATTTTTTCAAGTTTGTATTACTTCAAATATTTGTGGTCAGTGAACTATTGGGGATAAGTGGGCAGAGCTTCCCACCATGCCTTGGGGCAATGGACTGTTACCCAGATGCAGTTCATTATTGTTTAGTTTAGGTTTTCCCATTGTGTCTAGTAGAATTTTATGTGTGTTGTTTTTCATCTAGTGATAGTAAAACATTATCGGTGCACCGTAAATGTAACTGTCTTTGTGAATGGTCTACTTCCCTCCTGCTACAGTAGGTTGTATGATACAATTTGGTTTGTGCTGTTAAAAATAAATAAATACGTACGTACATACATACAAATATACATACATAAATAGATAAATAAATAAGTAAATAAATGCATACAAAAAACAACAGCTATAGTTTGTTCAAATGAACATAAGCAGCATTGTAATTCCAGAGAAAACTGAACTTGATTCAGTATGTTATATTAAAGAGCATTAAGCATTGTCTGCTCACGTTAAGCTAACTAATATACTTGTATATGTGGTGTTAAGAGTGGTTGATCTACACGCATTGGATGTTAAGAAATAATGAGTGTTGCTGAGATGGTAGAACTATCTCTAGATGATTTGAAGTCTTTTGTTTTGTCATAATGAATGTGCAGTTTTTAATTCATCTTTCGGAAAAAAAGAAGAAAAAAACATAAAACTGCTGACACAGAGAGCTCATCAGCTGAATGCTAAGAATCACTCTTTAAGGAGAAGACAAGTGCTGCTCATCTGCTGTCTACAGGAATAACATTTCTTTCTCTCTCTCTCTCTCTCTCTGTAAATGTTTGTGAAAGTTTTGGAGTGAATTAACTGGTTTATGGAAAGGACAGTTACAACATAATTAACTAACACAATCATTCATATCGTTCCAAGATATTTGTAAATGCACAAGGGTGATCATTTTAACTTATCTTTATCCCAAAAGTATCATCTACATCCCAGGCCCAGCGGACCTGGCGCCAGACACAAATTCACGGACGGGTATTACGTTTTTTTTCAGGGGGGCACAAATGAGATCAACCTCATTGCATTATAATATTAATTATGTTCCAAATTAACATTAAATTCCTTTGCATATAACCACGTTATTAACAGTTTTTACTTGTGTCATGTGGGATAGATTTGACTTTGTGACTGTGCCACCAAGACACCACCCACCTGTTGTCAGAGAGGAAGTGGAGGAATGTTAAGCATTAGCTTGTCCCAAGGTATCTGTTGCAACTGAGATTGATTCTATTAAAGTTATTCCTTCTCAAAGGTCATGTTATATCAGGATGCACCCTCAGCAATGAGGTTATTGTAGCAGCGGCTCAGAGTTTTTGTAGAACAGCTTAGAGTTCCATGAAGTATCTCCACTTGGGGGACTCAAGATGGATTTGACAGGAGGAAGAGATTATTCCAGGAAATTACCCTGGTATTTGGGCATGCTGTGAAAAATAGGAAATTGTTTGCAAAAAAAGGCAAATTGTTCAATGATCAGTCAGCGCTGACCTTAAATTGCTAACCATCTCAAACTTAACCCGGAGAAAACAGAGCTCCTGTTTTTTCCCGCTAAGAACTCCCCAGCGATCGACACTGCAATCACCATCGAGGGATCTGCGGTGTTCCCCACCTCAGCAGCCAAAAACCTTGGCGTAACCCTCGACAACCAGCTGACATACTCCGGTCACATCGCAGCAGTCACACGATCCTGCAGATTCGCCCTATACAACATCAGGAGAATCCGCCCTTTCCTCACACAACAGGCAACCCAGCTCCTGGTCCAAGCGCTTGTCATCTCCCGCCTGGACTACTGCAACGTTCTACTGGCTGGCTTGCCGGCCTGCGCCATCAGGCCGCTCCAGCTCGTGCAGAACGCCGCTGCACGCCTGGTATTCAACCTCCCTAAGCACTCTCATGTCACTCCACTGCTTACTGCGCTCCACTGGCTTCCGGTAGCAGCCCGCATCCAGTTCAAGACACTGGTGCTGGCCTACCTGGCCACAAGAGGCTCTGCCCCATCATACCTTCAGTCTCTTATAACGCCATACACCCCAACTAGGACCCTCCGCTCCACGTCCTCCGGACAACTGACGGTCCCCTCACTCCGGGAACCCGGCAGCTGCTCCTCCCGACCACGCCTCTTCTCCGCCATTGCCCCGAGGTGGTGGAACGACCTCCCCCATGGAGTCAAGACTGCGGAATCTCTTACCATCTTCCGCAGGAAACTGAAAACCCACCTCTTTAGAACACACCTGTCCCCCAATGCCTAACCTCCCTTCCCTAGAGGAAAAAAACAAAAACAAAAAAACTTTTGTCTTGTATTTCTGTTTGTAAAAGTATTCCAGGGGCGCAATGCGAAGGGGAAATTTGACGCTCAGTCTTATTATGATCTCTGTTGAAGGTATTAGAAATCCGACTGATGCACCAATTGTAAGTCGCTTTGGTAAAAAGCGTCTGCCAAATAACTAAATTGTAAATTGTAAATTGTAAATTTTTCAGTGAGCACGATAAAATGTATACGTTCTGTTTCCACTCCAAAACTCATCTTAGATAGTTAGTTTGAGATACAGAGCAGCTCAGTCGTGTCATGTAAAGCTACTGAGTTCGGTCACACTTGTGGTAACAGGCTCCAACTGCAGAAGTCTATTGGATAACAGCATTCTGAGAACTTGTCTCTTCCAGTACATTATCATTCTGGTTCGGTTTAATCAGGCCACACACAACATCATTATTAGACTGTTCAGGAATAATCTAGACCTGCCAAAGAGGCGTTTTTGTTTGTTTGTTTGTTTATTTGTTTGTTTTGTTTGTTTGGGGTTTTTTTTTGGTTGTTTTAGGTTTTTGTTGTTGTTGTTGTTTATTTGTTTTCTATCAGGATTTCCCATTTCAAATTCCTTTTATGTGGAATCATATATCATATTGTGTTACTGAGATTGCACATCAATTTCATGTCAGGGCAGATCCATACAATAAGGACATTTCCAGTCACATGCTGTAATTTGCACAAATTATCAAAGTCTATTAATTTCCCCTTGTCTTTTCTTTAATTATTTAGGACTGCAGAGGTTGCAGGCAGACTCAAAATATGTGCACCACTTACCTGACATTCTCCGTCCTACAAAATAATTTGTGGCTCCCTAAGGACTAGTTAAGTACCCAGCTTTGTTCACAAGGTAATATCTTAATTTATTATAGCTTTTGGTGAGAAGTTGGTAATATATAAGATATTACTTTTTGTATATTACTGATATTGCTGTGTATGTGTGTGTGTGTGCGCGCGTGTGTGTGTCTGTGTGTGTCTGTGTGTGTAATAGAACAAAGAGAAGGCTGATGGAGGTGGCAAGAGGCCTTGTTCTCCAGCCCTGTGCACATAATTCATCCCTTCCACTCATCCATTCTCTAACCTCGCTGACAACAACACCAGCCCCTCTCCCCCAGTACCTTCCCTCGCTCCTGTCAACCCTCTCCCTCTCTTTTCCCTCTCTCTGGGCTGCACTGACTGTGTTAATTAAAGGAAAAGGTTAATGCTCTAGGGGTCCAGAGATCGTGTGTTCAGGGGGCCCCTTGGCAGGTGGCGCTGCCTAGCATCCTCTCCCCTAAGACCTCTGGCTCAGAGGAGAGACCAGGGAATGTGGACTCTGGTCAGGGGTGGGTAAGACCACAGTCTAGAGTTCTGATACTACAATGGTACTTTGTCAGTTAGACAATGACCTCTCTTTGTATGACAGAAATAATATGACAAAAACACATAGGATGGACAAAAAATGGACAGTGAGTAAGTCCAGCAGGTATTCCCATTGAATATCTAATGGCAAGGTTTACGGGCCACTTGATTAGGAAGACGGGGAACATATCCATCAGCTGAGGCCTATGAGGATTCAGACAGTGAGATAGTTCTCACTTGCACTCTGTGTGTGCGCATGGGCCCTGGGTATGGGATTGTTAGTGCATCTACAGTGAAACAATCCCAGTTTCCTCATATCACTGACACACTAACACTAACTGACAGTAGCCTTGCAGACTGTGTCCAGAGAGAGACAGAAAGACAGAGAGAGGGAGAGAGAAAGACAGAGAGAGTGAGAGAGAGGGAAAGACAGAGAGAGAGAGACAGAGAAGGAGGGAGAGAGAGAATGAAGGGCCATAAAGGAACAAGAAAAATAAGGTTGAAAAGGGTTACCTCATGAGAGAGGAAAAGGGAAACAGTTATGTCTTCACAAGAAAAAACACATTAGACAATATGTAGTGCACTTTTATCACACCAAACTGTCTCTCTTGAAATTCTGTGAGCAGTTTCATTGGATAAGTCAAAGAAGAGATAAGATGGGACTCCTTAGATTGAATGATTGGTGAGTTTGCATGAACTTCAACATTTGAACCAACCATTCCTTATTGTACCTTGTGCTTGTAATTGCCTGAAACAATCAGTGATCCTTACACTGATAGTTCTGTTTAACTTATTCATACTTATTCTTGTTTTCTTAGCAGAATACTTTTCCGAATCTGTATTTTAAAGTTACCTGTTATGCTCTTTATTATAAGGACTCCTTTAGACATTGTTTAAATGGAGATCAAAAAGCTTCTTGCATATTTTTGACAACATATGAAATATTGACTCAGTAAGTATTGGACTTTGAAATGTTACATGCCAGTAATCCCAGTAAGAATTAATTTCTGTAACATCTTCAGGCATTATAATCAAACAAGCTCTGGGTGGGTTTTTGCTTAACAAGCTGGAGTAATTACCAATCTGCAGGGAGCGGAGAGAGAAGTGATCCCAGAGGAGTGTTGTTTGGCTTACGATTTCCCTCGAATTAAATCACCAGAGACTCACTAAGAGCAAGAATCTCAGGATTTAAGGATTTAACCAGACCTTAATCTCCAAGGTAACATAGGCAATTTCCAGACGTGTGAGATGTAGCAGCAGTTACTGCAGTTATGAAAATGATTAACCTAAACTTTCAGATTGACTCCATTTGAATGAAAGTGTTATGACCCTGAGTCATAAGTGTGTATTATTGTTTTTGTGTGCTGCTGTTTTTCTCCCCCTGCCTGTGTGTGTTGCTGTTTCCTCCCCTGTCTGGTGTGTTTTCCCTGCATGTCTGTCTGTCCCTTTAATGTGTTCATTTGCAGGTGGTGGTCAGGGATTGGCCCACAGCTTGTCGGCGCCGTTTTTAAAAAGACGCTGCCTCCAGATGCCGGTTGCCCCCGCTTTTCCTGGCCAACTTGACCATGCCTTTTCGCTGTGTTTTCGATAACTTGTTGTGTGTATTTTCTGAGAGATATTCGTTGTATATAGTGTAAATCTGTATGTATGTGTTTGTTGATATTCATTGTGTATAGTGTCTGACAGGTGTTCATTGTATATATTGTAAATAATTTTTCGTGTGGTAGGGGTAGGGGGCGTGAAGCCATTTTTGTTCGTTCTTCATTTCTCCTGTTTTTTCATTAGGGAGGTAGGGTAGTTATCTGTATTTTCTTTTTCTTTTCTTTTTGGAAGTAGGTTATTTAGTTTCTAAATTATAAATTGTTTTGGTTGTTGTTTTGGCCGTGCTCACCCCGACACTCTTCACTACCACCTCTTTGTAAATAAATCACTTTTCGTTTTGGACTGCATTCGTTGGCATGGGTCATCACTGGAAGTAGGGAAAAGGGGAGTCACTTTTATGTTATGCTCAGTAACCCCTAGGCTGGGCATAACATAAGCGTAAGTACCTGAGAACCTGTTATACTGCAGTATTTATGTGAAAATAATGAGTGAATATATGTAGCAGCATTTTTCTGGGCTCAGAATAGACAGCGGATGAACTGACCTAGGGTCAGGAGAGAAGTCAAATAAAACCGTTTTGAGAGAAATATGATCAGCACACCACAACCATGACACTGTTCCCAGTCCCCTGGCTTTTTTGGTTGAAAAAAAAAGAATAACAAAAAACTGGAAAATTTGAGTTTTCAAGGCTCATTTCTGCAGGAACAAAATAGATAAATGTGTCTAAAGAAAGTCAGTTTACATGTCTACCGCTATTTAGTTTTATTCAAGGTAGTGGCAGACAGAACCAACAGTGACTACCAGAGATCAGATCACCAAAAACCAGCTGCTGTTGGAATTGCAGTGCAAGCCTAAGCAGATCAAACTTCAGGGAAAACTTCAACAGGAGCTGTACATTCAAGTAATCATTCAAAGATACCAGGGCTATGGAGCAGGAGGTGGGGCAAGCGAGTTAGAACCAAAGAAGTATGAGTACTCAGTTTGGTGAAGAGGTGCAGGCATAGATTACAGAGCTGAAAATGTAGCTGCTGACAGAGTTGCATGCAGAGGGAAGTACCTCAGAGACAACCAGGCTGGATGTGAGTACCCAGTCAAAGAGGAGGAGAAGGCAGAGGGATGATCTGGGCTACCCTTTCTCCTTGCAGAATCTTTAGGTGCAAGCAGCAGAGTTACCCATACTGAGAAAACTCTACCTGAGATTGCAGAGTAACCTATGCCATTACCAGCTAGGTCCCCAAAAGGTCATCTCTGGTAGGATAATGCCCCAGAGGTCCCTTGCCATCCCTTGCAGTCTCAATATGGGATACATTGTACCCTTATCCAACAGGGGCTTGTTCCAACTGTAGGGCGAATTGTGGAGGAAACCAAGGAGATTCCTGGCTTCCCTTAAAAGTGGTTAAGGGGTTGGCCATCATATGTTGGTGATGTCCTGCTTTACTTTAAGGTGGCATCAGTGCCATAAAATTTGTGGTCATTTTGTAGGACTAGCCACCTACCTTAAATTGTGGGGACGAATGTGATTCAGCTTCACAGGGGGCCTCTGCCCCCGACTAAACCTCTCTTGAGCACAGATGGAAGTGTAAGACCAGGCATTTGAGCATGTTACTGGACGCGGATAACACTACAGTGGAGCAGCTTGCTTGCAGACAGTGGCGCCCATGCATTTGCATTCATTTCTCCCAGAAGGGGCATGCTGATGAAGGATTGTTCCAAAGGCAGGGAGGACTGATGTGTGGGTTGAGTGGTGGCAAAGTTATGGAGCAGATGGGCTGAGTAATTCCCTTCTCTATTCTGTGAAGCAGCCATCAAAGCCCCCTCGTGCCAAGGTGAATTCTGAGGAAATATATGTCCCCAGTGAACTAGTGCTTTGGTGCAAAAAAAAAAAAAAAAGCAAATGGTGGACATGAAAAAAGGCTGGTGCATCTCTTGGCTCACCTATCTGATCTTTACCAAGAGGCCAAGGAGTTGAACAAGAATCATTAACTAAGGCTTCATGACCGCTGGAGTGGTAGCAGAAAGTGTTTGACCAGATAAGTGGACTACAACTCTATTGACTCTATCCTGACTCCAGGAGTCCATCCAATAGATGCTGAGAGGAGAAATTATCAAGAAGAGATTAAGCCCCTGGGCTGTGCTGGTAGCCCTAGTGAAGAGAAAACATGGACCAGAGGAAATCTGCAGCGGTTAATTGAGTTTTCATTCAGTCTTACATGAGGATACCCTCCCCCTTAAACAATGAGTCCTTGCCTGGTTTAAAGAAGGTAAGTAGGAGAAGGAGTGGTACTGCATTACCAGCAATGAGGGGGCCAAGCAGTCCAGCAGGGTAGAGTCGCTATGGTATCTTGATCTGATCATGTTAAAAACATAGCTGTGAGTACTGTTAGCAAGATTTATGTCAATTGATACAAGAGGCACATTTGTTAAGAGAAACACATCAACACCTACGAGGCAGCAAGTTGTTTTTGCTTATTGTAGAGCCCCCGTTGTCAGATGACACCAAATGTTTTACACATACTCAGGAAGGAGTCCTGAGTCGATATACCAAGTTTGTTATCAACACATCAAAGCATTGCTGAGATATGCCCTCACTTCCTGTTTGGCAGCTTTGATGCAGAATTTTTTTGGTGGTGGCAGATGAACGGTTTCCAAAATCAAAAATCTTTGTGATATTTTTTGTGAGACTTTGTCTGAAGATCATCTGTGCCAAGTTTGGGAAAGATTGGACAAACTTTGTGGCCTGTGAAAAATTTCTAAACATTTCGATAAAATCCAACACGGTGGTTACAATTATTAGATTGACATGACAAGTTGCAATACCTCGGCCTTGGGACCTCCTACAGTATCACCAGACAAGTGAATTAGTCATTTAAGGCACGCACATCAACAGTTATTAGTGAAAACACATCTTTGCTTATTATAGCACCCCCAGTGGTTGCAAACAATTATTACTGTACGTTCACACTGAGCGCGGCGAGAGCGTCAAAGTGACCGGAAGTCATTCATTTTCAATGAGAGCCAGCGTCTTTAAGCGGCGAAGAGCGTCGCGGCAAAGGGCGTCGCGGCGAGGGTGGTTTGGGCGTCAAAATACAGTTGAAGTTCGGTTAACTTTATGGTAATGAGATATGACGCGGTTTGGCGGCAACCAATAGAAACTTGGAAGTGCTCCGCTCTAGAGAATTGTAGAGAACACGACAGTATAAACTATTGTTCCCACAAAACTTTTGGTCCTAAGCAAAATGGAGGAGAAACTGATTATATCGGTGGTGGGTTTCCCCATGTTGTACTGTAATGCAGGTTATGCACAAACGTTAGTGTTAATTAAGGACCAAGGCTAGTAAACGTGTCCTATAAACTCCATGCTGGAATTTGACCTAGCCTATCATTAACACAAAAGACACACAACAACAAAAAGCTTTTAAGTAGTGTTTTTCATTAGTTAATTTTGTTACGAAATATGTAATTAGCATTGTTTATTTATTTCTGTCATCGGTCGATTTCGCACCTTCACATTTAAAATATCTCATAAGGTTAACTTATAGCCTACTGGTGGTCAGTCAGCACAAAGATACCGCTCGACCTGTTTGTTTGCTTTATAGCCCCTTTAAAAACATTTGCATAACCAAGCTTTCCGAAGGAACTTGTACCCGCCTATTTCATCAACGGCAGAGCGTCCACAGTGTTCAACAGCGTCGTTGGCAGGGAGGTTTGGGCGACTCTTGACACTCTCGCCGCTCTCATACAGTTAGATTGACATGACAAGTTGCAATACCTCGGCCTTGGGACCTCCTACAGTATCACCAGACAAGTGAATTAGTCATTTAAGGCACGCACATCAACAGTTATTAGTGAAAACACATCTTTGCTTATTATAGCACCCCCAGTGGTTGCAAACAATTTTTGTATTTCCTCAAAATGGTGTCCCAAGTCCATGTACCAACTCTTCTTTTGATACATCAAACCAGGACTGAGTTGTGACTTCACTTCCTGTTTGGGAACTTTGCTATCTAATACGATTACAGAACAGGAAATGGCAACATGTCCAGTCCCCAGCATCAAAAAAGGCATGACTTCAAATGACAATCATGATTTTAGACCAAGGATATGAAGAGTAATGAGCAAAAACTCATTTTTTTTATTATAGCACCCCCAAGTGGTAAAATGGGGCAATTTTTTCTGGACTCCCTTTGGTAAGAGTCTTGAGTCAGTCCACCAAGTTTGATGTCGCTGCTTGGCCCCCAAATATTGCTGCAAGCAGCGATGTGGGGCCAAGCAGCTCAGCAGGGCAGAGTTGCCATGGCAACTTGATTTGATAATGTTGAAAGCCTGGCTGTAAGCACTTATAGCAACTTTCATGTCAACTGACCAAAGATTCCGTGTATCTGAGATATGAACTCACATTCTGTTTGGGTCGTTTGCCTTTGATTTGCTTGTAATGGATGAATATTTTCGAAAATCAAAAATCCATCCAATAATTTCAGTGAAAAATCCAATATGGCGGAAAATTCAATATGGCGCAAATTGACGGCATGGGGTGAATTGAAATTGCTTTGTTCCAAGGCATCCAACAGTACCTAATTTTTGAAAATCGGACATACGGTTCAAACATTATGTGTATAAATCTGCTTCAATTTTGACCTGTTGGCAGTGCTAGAGCACTTAAGCAGAAGACATAAAACTTGGTGAAAAGAATGAGGGGATTGTCCCCAATCAGTGTGCCAAATTTCCCAACTTTTTACCATACGGTTCTAGGGGCTGCAATAGACACCCTAGCCAAAAGAAGAAAAAAAGAAAAAGAAAAAGATTATGGAGAAAAGGTAGAAACACAATGGGTGCCTACGCGGCTTCGCTGCTTGGCCCCCAAATATAGCTGCAAGCAGTAATGCCAAGCAGCCCAGCAGGGCAGAGTTGCCATGGCGACTTGATCTGATCATGTTAAAAGCGTGGCTGTAACCACTGAAGCAAGTTTTATGTCAACTGACCAAAGATTCCGTGTAACTGAAATATGAGCTCGGGCGGGAGTCAGGAATGCGCAAACTCTGAGAGTCACGTGCAGGCGCGGGTGAGATCAGTCATGACGGTGTTCCCGGTCGCTCACTGAGGCGCGTTTTTTTGTTTTTCAATTTCAAAAATACAGCGGATACAAACCCCTGCTTTTGTCACACTTACAAACAACGGCGGTCTTCTCCTCACTGAAATCAACCGTGGAGGAAATAGAAAAATTCATCGACGAGTTCCACAGTAATCTGTGCGAAATGCCGGCTCAAAGGCCCAACCAGCGCACAGAGGGCTCAGCAAAGAAACGCTACCGGGAATCCTCCACCGACACCGAGGACTTAAACACGCCGACACAAGAGGTTAGTGTGCTTCACTCAATTAATGCAAGACTCAGCATTTTAGAATCACTGTCTGCTGAACTGAAAGAAATGCGAGCGAGCCTTGAATTTAATCACAAGGAAATCGAGGATCTAAAAAGAGACAACGAGTGCTTGAAAATTACTGTTGAAACATTGACCAAGGAACTGGACAACATTGTCAAAGAAAACAAGACCATAAAAGAAAACATATTGGATATACAATCACGCAGCATGCGCGATAACTTAATTTTCTCCGGGATTCCAGAAAATAAAACCGAAAACCCAATAAACACGATTAAAGATTTCATACGAACCGAACTAAAACTGCCCTCCGACATTGTTGACAATATAACTTTCCACCGGGTTCATCGCCTTGGAATCACAGCAAAGAGGGGGCCTCGGCCCATCATTGCAAAGTTTGAACACTTCCAACAAAAGGAGCTAGTGAAAAGCAGAGGCAGAGAACTAAAAGGAACTCACTACGGCCTCAATGATCAGTTCCCTCGTGAAATAAATGAACGCCGCAAGAAGCTCTACCCCATTCTTAAACAACATCGAGCAGAAGGAAAAAGAGCTTCAATCACCGTAGACAAACTGTACATCGACGGCCAACTATTTCGCGATCTCAAGATTACACCGTGGCTTTTCTAAATGGGAAAAAAAAAAATCACACCCCAAATGCGATTTATCTGTTCAAACCAGTGTTCTCTCTCCATCTCTCTTTTTTCCTTAACTTAAACATTACCCACATACCCCCTGTTTTTTCTGTTTTGTTTATTTAAATTTATTTGTTTGATTCTTTACTCTATCTCTCACCTTATTTTTTCCTATTCCAATGACTCCAACCATTCACCCCTTTCCTCACTCTGTTTTCCCTACCTGCTCTCCTTCTAATACACTGTCACATCTTATCCAGACTTATGTTTCTGTAATACCCTTCTGCACTGTCTGTTTCTGTGGTCTGTGTTCAAATGTCCTTCTGTCTGACTCTGTGTCTGTATATAAACTGAGTGTCTCTTTTCTTTGTTATATGTTAACATCACACATATTTGGAGTTCATGTGGAGTTCACCTCCCACCATTTCTATTCTATTCTATTTTCTCCTATCTATCCCCTTTTATTTATTTTTTTTATTTTTATTTTTTTTTTTTTCCCTCCCCAATTTTATTTTATTATTATTTATCTTATTTTACTTTTACTTTTTCTTTGTTGACTCCAATTGATTCTACTACCAATGACACACAGTAAACACATGTAATGTCTTCAACAAAATTTATAAGTTGGAATGTCAGGGGTCTTAACTTGTTGGCAAAGAGAGTCAAAATACTCACTCACCTGCAAAACCTTAAAGGAGACATCTGTCTATTACAAGAAACACACCTCATTAATTCAGACCATGAAAAATTAAAAAATCAATGGGTTAACCAAGTTTTTGCAGCATCTTACACCTCTAAAAAAAGAGGAGTGGCAATATTAATCAGCAAAAATACACCTTACACCAGCAATTCAGTCACAGCAGATCCTGAGGGACGTTACCTAATAATCAGTGGTTCCATTGGCAATATCAAATTAACAGTAGCAAACATATATGCACCCAATGAGGACAACCCCACATTTTTTCACAACTTTTTTGCTCAGCTTATGAACTTCTCTGACACGACCATCATTCTTGGAGGTGACTTCAATACAGTTATGGACTTTAACCTCGACCGCTCAAACACTACAAAATTCTCCAGACCAATGAAATCATCAGAAACACTGCAACAATACATAAATGACTTTGGTCTCAGTGACAATTGGCGACTACATAACCCCACCAGCAGAGAATATACTTATTACTCTCCACACCACAATTCACTTTCCCGGATCGATTACTTCTTAATAAGTACTTCTATTATATCTAAAACAGGAAATGCAAAGATTCACCCAATTATCATTTCTGACCATGCCCCAGTTAGCTTCAATCTCATAAACAAAATCTCCATAAAACCACAGACTAGATGGCGCTTCAACACATCATTACTGCAAGATTCAGAGTTCAACACATACCTGATACAAGAGTGGACATCCTTTATTGAACTGAATGACTCCCCATTCACCTCATCTACATTATTATGGGAAACAGCTAAGGCAGTATTAAGAGGAAAAATCATTTCATACTCCACTCACAGAAAAAAGAAAGAACAAGACTTGGAAAAAAAGCTTGAGCAGAGAATTGGTGAGCTTACTCTGTCAGTAGCTGAAAATCCATCTGATGACCTTCGTAAAGAACTCATTGAAACAAAATACGAACTTGATACCATCATAAATAAGAAAACCCAATTCCTTATACAGAGACTCCGGCATAACCATTTTGAACAAAATGACAAATCTGGACAGTATCTGGCAAATCAACTAAAAAGACAACAAGAAAAAACAATCATACCAGTCATTAAAAACTCTGAAGGGAAAACCGTGTCCACTCCAAATGATATCTCAGCAACCTTTCAGTCCTTTTATTACAACCTTTACAAATCCAACTGTACATGTGATCCCTCTGCAATTCAAACTTTTCTTGACAATATCAAACTCCCCAGGCTAAATAAAACTCAAGTAATAAATCTAGATCGACCACTTTCATCAGACGATTTTAAAAAAGCACTGTTTTCAATGCCAAATAACAAAGCACCTGGAGCCGATGGTTTCCCAGCAGAATTTTACAAACATTTCTGGCCAACAATATCACCATTATTCATAAAAATGACCGCTGAAATTCAACATTCCTCTGTCATTCCACCCCATATGAATACAGCACTTATATCACTCCTCCTTAAGCCTAATAAAGACCCAACTCTCTGCTCAAGCTATCGCCCATTATCTCTCATTAACACAGACATTAAAATCATCAGTAAAGCACTAGCTATGAGATTAGAAACAGTCATCTCTTCTATAATACACCCTGATCAAACAGGCTTCATTAAAGGTAGGCATTCAACAAATAACATGCGCCGTCTATTCAATCTAATCAGTATAGCCAAAACCCAAACAAACAATACAGTCATCCTGTCATTAGATGCAGAAAAAGCATTTGACCGTGTTAACTGGACATTCTTATTCTCCACATTAGAAAGATTTGGTTTTGGGGATTCATTTATCCAATGGATTAAAATTTTGTACAACTCACCCACAGCATCAGTAATCACAAATGGCATAATTTCACAACATTTCACACTTCACAGAGGTACAAGACAAGGATGCCCACTCTCACCCCTACTATTTGCCCTGTTTATTGAACCCCTAGCAGCTGCCATCCGCCAAAACACCCAAATCACTGGTATCACCACTCTGAACACAACCCACAAAGTCAGTCTATATGCAGATGACCTATTACTATATGCACAAAACCCTCTTACATCACTCCCAGCCATTTTCAATCTGATTGGGACATTTTCTGCCATCTCAGAATATTCAATCAACTGGTCAAAATCCATTATTCTCCCAGTTAACCAGGACCAGTGGAATGCTGTGACACCCAGGCTCTCACTAAACATCCCTACAGGTAACATTCAATATCTTGGCATTGATATTTCCTCCAACCTTTCAGATTTGTTTGAATTGAACTTCACACCAATTCTTAAAACCACTGAAAAGTGTTTAAGTTGTTGGAATAACTTACCACTCTCACTTGCTGGCCGCATAGCTGCAGTGAAAATGTCAATCCTACCAAGAATCAACTATCTCTTTTCAATGACTCCCGTCTTCCCAACACCCAACTGGTTTTCTACTCTAAACTCAATAATCACAAAATTTTACTGGAAAAATAAACAACCAAGAATTAAACTCTCAACACTCCAGGAAAGCAAACAGCTTGGTGGCTTAAATGCCCCAAACTTTCTCCATTACTTCTTAGCTCATCAGTTACAGTACATAATGAAATGGACATATTCAGACATGCAACAAGATCCTTGGCTTGAAACTGAACAGTCAGCTTGTGAAGAATTCTCTATTAAAGACTTGCCATTCTTACCCCAATCAATCAAAAAACATAACTGCTATAAGGTCATCACCATTTCAACAACCCTGGAAGCTTGGTGGAAAACCAATAAGATCACAAATCACCCACTTAAACCATGTAAACTCACACCAATTTGGAACAACCCCGATTTCTTAATCAATAAGACCGCCTTCACATTTAATACCTGGAAAAGTAAGGGAATCACCCACTTACAACACCTGTTTGAATTTGATAAATTCAAAACCATCCATGAACTAACACAGAAATATAACATGACCCAACCAAACTTTTTACAGTACCTCCAGCTTAAAAATGCGCTAAAAAATAAAATACAACTTTCCAACATTGATTTACAACCACCACCATTAATAGAAAAGATAGCATCCATTTCAACATCTGAGAAACCTTTATCTAAAATATATAAACACATATCATCACCAAAAGAAGAAGCACTACCTATATACCAATAACAAACTGGGAAAAAGATTTAAAAATTAAGACTGATCTCAGTTTCTGGAAACAAATATGTAGCAACATCTTCTCCATGACAAACAACTCCCAACTACAGCTAATCCAGTATAAGGTCATGCACAGAACACACATCACCACCCGTAGAATGCACCTCATGGGCTTCACCAATACAGATATCTGTCCACAATGCAGCCTCAACACAATAGATTGTTATTATCACTCTTTCTGGCAATGCACACCAACCAAAAATTTCTGGCAAGCCATAATATTTGAACTCTCCAAATTTCTGGGTCACAGCATTCCACTGTCCCCGTCCCTTTGCCTTCTAGGAGATCTCACACCCATCAGTCATATTCACAAATACCACAAGATCATACTTGTCACCTTAACAATAGCCAAAAAAACAATACTCCTAAACTGGAAATACAGGCACAAACTTTCAATATCACGATGGCTTAATCTGTTAACAGACTACCTCTCAATGGAACGAATCACAGCTAAAAACAATAAACAGACCAAATTATTCAGTAACACCTGGGAACCCATCCTTGTAGCTCTGAACTTTCCAACAAATTGACCCCCCCCCCCCCTTTTTTTTTTTTTTTTTTTTTTTTTTTTTTTTCTTCCTCTCTCTCCCCCTTCTTCCTTCTTCTCCCCTTTTCCTTTAATGGTATCTAAATGTTATCTTCCTGCTTCATTACTATCACTACATTATTATTATTATTATCATTATTATTATTATTTATTATTATTACTATTATTACTAGTACTACCATTATCATTATTACTGACCTTTCCTACTAGTATCATTGTCACTGCTATCACTTATGATCACTCAGTGTTATAACTATACCGATGATGATGATTATTATTATTGTTGTTGTTGTTGTTGTTGTTGTTGTTATTGCTGATATTGTTATTGTCCTTTTTCTTCCTCCTCCTCATCTACTCCTCCTTCTTCTTTCCCCTCTTCTTCTTCAACTGTACCATAATGGCTCTGTGACAGGATCAATGTGATGTCTTGTTCTATGTTATGTGTCCCATGTGTGTGTATGTATGTCTGTATGTATCAACAATTAAAAAAAAAAAAAAAAAAAAAAAAGAAATATGAGCTCATGTTCTGTTGGGGTTGTTTGCCTTTGATTTGCTTGTAATGGATGAATGTTTTCAAAAATCAAAAATCCATCTAATACTTTTCATGAAGCTTTGTGTAAAGATCATCTAGACCAAATTTTATGAAGATAGGACAATATTTGTGGCCTGTGAAAATTTTCCTTATTTTTTCCAAAACAAACAAACCAAAAATGGCAGGCATGTCAATTCAGGTATTCAGAAAGGAGGTTTTTAGAAGGGAAGACAGTGCAGGGGGTGGGCTGGGGTCGGGGTGGGGTGGGGGGGGGGGGGTAGATGCATTCCCCTCCTAATTTATGGGGAGGGGAATATAATTGGCAATATAATGTTAAACTGCATCCGTACCTAACTGATGCAATAGATATCTGGCTAGTCTTTAATAAGACAAATAACTGCTAGCATAATAACAGTGGCAAGATGACCTTATTTCTTTCCATTCAAGTTTTGGTGGTGTTCCAGCTTTCTTAAGGTCTCTTGACTGTTGCTGCAGTATTCATGGTAATGAGGGTGCAGTTTAACCAATGTTTATGGCATGATAATGTACATGACCGCCCATTGGTGCTGTGCAATAGGGCGGGACCTAAAGAAAAAGGTCAAAGCAATGCAAATGCACACACAATGAATGGCGACCGTGGAAAGCAAAAGCCAAACCCTGGACATTTTTGGCGATTTAGAAATCCAGGCCAGACGGATTTTTTAGGTCTGAAGAACAGGGCATGTTCGGGAAAAAGAGGATGTATGGTCACCTTAATTAAGCAGACATTTACAATTTGTCGTGTCTCATCTCAAGTATCAGCTGACAAAAAATGACTTTAGATAAGAAAAACACAGCAAAACTTACTACGCAAAAAGTTATTTTTGCTTATTGCAGTGCCCCCCAGTTGTCAAATGACACAAAATTTGACGCATGTCTTCAGGAAGGTGTCTCATACCAAGTTTGGTGTCAATACATGAAACAGTTGCTGAGATATGCCATCACTTCATATCTAAGATTGGACAAAATTTGTGGCCTGTGAAAACCTTTGAAACTTTTTCATAAAATCCAATATGGCAGAAAGTCCAATATGGTGGAAATTGACGGCATGGTGTGCGTTGAACTTGGCTTGATCCAAGGAATCCAATGGTACCTCATTTTTGAAAATCGGGCTTGAGGTTCAAAAGTTACATGTGTAAACGCACCTCCAACTTTGACCGATTGGTGGCACTAGAGTGGTTGAGGTGCAGACATGAAACTTGGTGAAAAGAATAAGGGAACTGTTCCCAATTGGTGTGCCAAATTTCCCAACTTTTTACCATACAGTTCTATGGGCTGCCATAGGCTGCAGAAGAAGAGGAAGAAGAAAAAGAGGAAGATGGAGAAAAGGTAGAAACACAATGGGTGCCTATGCAGCTTCGCTGCTTGGCCCCCAAAAAGAAAAAGAATAAGATGATAGAGAAAAGGTAGAAACACAACGGGTGCCTATGGAGGTTCGCTGCTTGGCCCCTAATTACCATGTTCATGGATCTCTGTCAGTTGAAGGGGTTTCCTTCTGGACTGTGCCCCAGGGACTTTGCAACAGCCGATGCACTGCAATAGGACATCAGGTGCAATAGGATATCAGGTGCACAGTTTCCTCTTGATATAGATAATGTGATCAGATACTTGCCTGACTTCACCAATTGCTCAGGACCTTGAACAGGTCTGGTGACCGACAATGTGATACAGTTGTAACCACAGCAGTGTCATCTTTTTCAGTAGTCACCGCTGTACATCAGTCATATAGTCAGATAAGAACAGGTATGCAACGAGCCCTTGAAAAAGAAAAGGAATGTCTGAAAGTGGTTAACACATGTCACTATCTGGGTGGTCCATTCCCCTTAAGGTTAGTCATGGCTAGGGATGCCGGCTGAAAGTCGACAAGTCGAATCATCTGTTGGAGGTTGGCCAGTCAGTGTGCGTTACAATAACAACAATGAACAGAGCTTACAACAATGAACAGAGCTTACAACAATGAACAGAGATAACATTTCAATGACGAATTAAAAATGAGGGGAATCATAAATATGTTGTCTATATTCCAGCAGGGCTAGCTGGAATGCTTGCTACAAAAAAAAAAAAAAGAAATCCACGTGACAACATGCGCTGCTGGTTAAGTGATGACAGAAGCTGAAACCTGAGGTAGAATGGTTGGTAAACTTGGCTAGCTATAACCAAAGTCTAAAGTATGGCAGCATTTTGAACTTTTGAGAGACAACCCTAACAAAGTTAAATGTAAACTCTGTATGCAAGAATCCACTTATCATTCACAACACTGAACATGGCAAACCACTTGAAATGGGTTACATACACTGTAAAAAATGAATCCTGCAGGTGAGTTGATTTCACTAAAAATCTTAACAAACTCCTAATAACTAATAGCTTTCTTAAATAATAAAATCGTGACTATGTGTTTTACAAAAAGAAAAAAAAATCGAGGATGATTTGCAAAAAAGAAATGCTGGGATAAAACTTCCTAAAAGTTTTGATTAATTTTTCACAATATTTCGCTTTTAAATGGGAACTGACTTGCTTATTTTAATTAGACATCACGATTGGTGATGTTTCTTTTTCAGCGGGGCATGGACTTTGTAAGAGACATTGTGGAAGGTTTTGCCTAAAGTAAGTTCTAAAAATAATATCATCCACAACTTATTCTGTGAACAAGACAGACACGTTCAAAGAATTCTATTAAGTTGTGTAAACTTAAAATTAATTCTACCGACTTAAAGATTGAGTTGTTTTAACACGTAATCCAAGAGTTATGTAAACTAAAAACATTTGATTAATTTCAAATCACTTTGTATTAAGTATCATGAAATCCAGATTATTAAATCATTATAACTTTTAAATCACTATAACTTTTAAAATTTTGGAGTTCCAACATCCAAGGTCAGCACCGCGGTGCATTATGGGGCGCTTCTGCTTATATTCAACCTAGCAAACTTTCTGCAGTGATTTAAAAGAGTTTTTAAAAAAGAGAACAGTCACTACAGCAGTCATTACAGCTACTTTGCATTTGAGTGAGATAATGACTGAACGTCTTTAAGTCAGAATCTCGCTTCCACAGAAGAGTACTAAATCTATTAACATTAAAATGGTCTTTGATTAGTCATTACTACCTGGTACTCTTTCTTCGAGGAACTTCAGGGCAATGGGTTGCTAGTGTTTGGGAGTGTGAGTGCTTCCAGCGTTGAAGATCTGTTTCATGGTTAAAGTCTCATGGGCAACATGCCTGCCATCATTAAATGAAAGTACTTGAAAGAATCATGTAAAATTAAAAGCATTTATACAGTAAAATCAAGATAATTTGCTTGATTCATTTGGTAGGTAGTCACTTTCGTTGAATTGATTTTACTTTAAAAAATGACTCAAATCATTTGGGTCATTTTGAGTGTATTTACTTAAAAAAAAAAACCAAACATTAATATTACTGCATGTGATATAGTTGCCTCACTTGTTTTTGAGTAGTTCCAGCATATCATTTTTACAGTGTAGCTAGACAGCCATCAAAAAAGAAACTGAAGACAAGTGTTTGCTTTTTCATCTTAACATTTTCAAATATTAAATTGCGAATATTAAAAAGTGTTTAATTTGTTTATTTATTCATTTACACTTAAGATTTATTTATTATATTGAAAGACAAATACAGCAGCCTAATAAACCTATCCTGGTGAAGACGAGAAGTTATTATGTCATAGCGGGCAATGCCGTGAATTTATTTTTAAACTGTTTCCTTTGTTTATTCATTTAGGCTACATGTTGTTTTTAATGTTTAAAGTGAAACAACAACAAAAAAGGCCATAAGAGCTTGATTTAAATAGAAATACATGTGTGCTGCCTGTCTCATTCTTCCGAGAAATCCATATGGTAGCCCATTATATGTCGGCAATTCAAATGGGCTGCAATTCAAATCTTGCATCATATGCAGCTGGAGATGCAGGGGAAGTGCTGGCACAGATGCAGGCAAGAAGATAGCGGGTCAGATTCTCTATCAGTTAGGCCTACACAACAAAGAGAGAAACTAAAGGTAGAATGCCTTGAGTGCAGTGAAAATAAAATCTGTACTATTGAAATGTTGATAAGAGCTGTACTTGTGAAATATTGATATGTTACCCCACTGAAAAATCTGCTCATCTGGTTATGATGCAGGTAGAAAAAGGGGGAAAAATAGTTAAATTCAATAAAATTGTGTTTACATTTGTTTTTGCCTCGTTTAACCAAACAAGGAGAGTGAAAAGGAAACCAAATATGTTCCAATGGAAAGCTTTCTCTGAGCTCCAATGTACCATTGCAAGGGTCATTGTGAAAAAAAAATAGACACCTTTGTCCCCTTGTTTTGCCTGAGTTTTGGCACTCCTTATAACACTGCTGTAAGTTTCTAACTATATGGCATTCACTTCATTATTCTCTTGTTTATTACAGCAATTGTTTTAAGGAAGAAATTGTCAATGTCACTACTCTGTAAAGAAACAAAACATAGTCCATGACTTAATATCTAGAGGCCTTTCAAAGCACATAGAAAAGTTCAAAGCACATAGAAAAGGGTTTTATCCCAAGTCACATGACCTGCTTCACAAAAATAGCACAGCTTTCTTGTCAAACTGGCTGTAGATTATTCTTAAAAAATGAGAAAGAGGCGCTCCATGTGTTGGTCCCATCTCTCCTGTCAGAGGGCTGACATGAGAGGCCCAGGGACTAAAGGCATCAGTGCTCTGGACAGTGGCCTAGTTCTTTCCACTATTCCCACTTTTAAAGAGTAACTCTTCTTGCCACATGACATTCTGTATCTCCCCTTACACCTCACCCTACACCCTCTCTCTCTCTCTCTCTCTCTCTCACACACACACACACACACGCACACGCACACGCACACGCACACGCACACACACACACACACACACACACACACGCACACACACACACACACACGAATGAATGACATTTACAGACTTGTAAGTCAGTCATGACAAATTTGAAATTTCCCTTTGAGTAATACTAAACTTGCAGTATGCAAAACGTTAGACCTCCTTCATTAGATGATGAATGCTTCTTTTTTTTTCAGTTTTTTTTTTCTTACTGAAAGATAATTGTGTGTCTTTCACAATTGTGTGTCACCACAATATATTGACACTCATAATGTCATTGCTGAAACATGGCATATTAGTTTTGTCTTAATCTGCATAAAGCTGGGCTTTCATGCATTTAACAGGCACTTAAACATTTTTCCTCAGAGCATCAAGCTTTAGCTGGACAGTGCTTTCTTCCCTAACTGATACAGTATTTCTTAACTAGTGGATTATGAGGACTTTTCAGTGATTGCCTCTTAAAGACAAAAAAGTTATGTGAATCTGAAATGTGTGAATGCTTAAGCCTTGTGTGTGTGTGTGTGTGTGTGTGTGTGTGTGTGTGTGTGTGTGTGTGTGTGTGTGTAAATAAAACACTGAACATCTGTACCCATGTACTGTCATACTGTGACCCCAGGGTCCAGTGCTTTCCCCATTTCTGTGCTGATCTCTGATGTATACATCTGGGATGAATGTGACTCATTAAAAAATAGTCCCTCAATGAAAAAAATAGCCTTTCATTATGTCTTAAATTTAAAATTTCAACTGATTCTGTCACACACAACAGGGTGTATACTGGTATATAGCGTATTCAAAGAATATAAAATAATGCGTTCAAGAAAGATAGACCTGTTTATCACAAAACTGAGGACAAATGTAAAGTGTATAGCATGAAATCAATGAAATCACATGTAAGGTTCAACAACACGAAGAATATGCACTAATATATTTAATATTGATCTGTAATAATGTAGATCTACAATGATTTGTAATGGCCATCAGCAAGCATGCCAGTAGTTTGTTTGTTTGTTAATCTGTTTGTTAGTCTGTTTGTTTGTTTGTTTGTTTGTTTGTTTGTTTGTTTGTTTGTTGTCAAGTCAAGATGAAATTCTGTGACCACTTTTTGAAGGCAAAATACACACAAGACTTAGGGTGACGTTTTAGTGTGTACAAATGAGGTTCAAGCCAGGAGAACCACCCCAGCTCCTCTGCTACCACCTACAGCTCCCTCTGCTTCTTCTTCATTTTCTTTTTTTTTATCTAAATTTCATCTTGTCTCAAATTCTCCAGAGGTCCATAATCCATCTTTTAATTTCCCAAAGGAAATATGAAGGAAATACACACCAGCCATATCCCAGAAATGAAAAGATGGAAAGACAAAAAAAAGCCATCAAGACTGCTAGCACATACTTTTACAGCACCTTAGCAAAGAAAGTGATAATAATAATTAAAGTCACAAGGATAATTGTGGGATAACTTTTTATGACATGCTTACTGAGTATACAGAGTGCCTTTGATAGCCATTAATTAATTGTGTCATAACAGAGTCAGATTTTTAAATTGATGCTGCCCATTATGGAAAAGGATTTAGTACTATTTAAAAACTTAAACAGTTCACCCTCAAGCATGTATTTTAGTATATGTAACATATCACACTAATAGCATAAACTGATACATTTGTAGATACTAGAAATACAATGTGGGTATTGATTTCATATCTTTAGAGTTAGATATTTTGTGATTGCTAATTTCTCATTTATCCCTATTAAATTGTTTTCAAATTCTTGAAAATGAAATCCTTTATTGTCATTCCAGCTCTATACACAGCACACAGTGGGATGAAATTCATTCTCTGCATTTGACCCATCCTATACACACACACTAGGAGCAGTGAGCAGTGAGCACACACACACACACACACACACACACACACACAGGTAGCAGTGAGCACACACATTACAAGCAGTGGGCAGCCTTAAAAATCACTTATTATGAATTGTCTAATATTGTTCTTGAAATACAGATATGTGGAAAATACACTGAATTATCCCATAACTCAGTACTATTGGGTTAATTATTTGGATAATCATCAAATAGTATCTCATTTACTTTTACATTATTATGGTATGGTATGGTATGGTATGGTATGGTGTGGTATAGTATAGTAGAGTATAGTATAGTACAATACAGTAAAGTATAGTATAGTATAGCATAGCATGGCATAACATAGTATAGTATAGTACTGCATAATATTGTAGTAATGGTAGCTTTTATGCAACATGTCTAGAAATATATTATGTATTATAACTAGAAATTTCCACATATTATCATTTGTACAAGTACCTGTGAATATATTTCACCGGTTTCACCTTTTCCTTCTGTCTATTATGGATCTGACTGCAATATATTCATGCTTTAGCAACACAATTACAAAATACCGTTTGCTTATCATGTATTTAGAACATGCTGTAGGTTTTTTAGTCTTATTGCTTTATTGCAATGCCCTTAGTGGACACTCAGTATCTAGTAAATACTTACATAAACAGATTATTTTCAATGAAGCAGACCTCTTTGACATTTACCACACAATGTCTTAGTTATTCAAATTCTTTAAGAGGAAACATTGGGAAAATTGCAGCGGTAAAAGAGGGTTAGAGTGGGCTTGCCGTTCTGTCACAATGTGCTGTAGGATTTGTATACCGATTGTTTTTGTTGTTTTTTTTTCTTTCTCTTTGTCTTTCTTGAGCAGGCTGATGGGATGCGGGCATCGCACTATTAAACAAGAAGCTGTTACTGCAGCATTATGGACGGAGTTTCGAGAGACAACACATACACACACATACACACACACAAACACGCTCACACATATGCACGTGCACGAACACACACACACACACACCCGCACGCGCGCACACACACACACACACACACACACACACACATATTCACATGCACACACACACGCACGCACGCACACACACACACAGGTGGAAACGCTTGGCATCCTCCCACTGACAGAGATCCACTGCTGTGTTTACTGTCATGTTCGCATGCATGCTTTTCTGCATCAAAGACATCATACTGTCTACTGGAGAAGAGGGCACTGGGCCAGTAAGTCTTTCACACACACACACACACACGCACACACACACACACACACACACACACACACACACACACACAGCAGCATTATGTCATGTATATTAATGGACACATTGACTTGTTTTTCAAATTACAGTCATTGTCTAGACAAGAATTTCAGACAAGATTAGAGACTCCTGCTTGCATCCCATGCTAGGTGCCTGACTGTACTTCCACACATAGTGTATCAGAGAGATGATTCTAGCAAAACCAAAACACCACACTATGCAATGCAATTGAAAAGCATATCAGTTCAGATCTGCTTCATGCCCACTAGACTGAAATGTCAAACAATTTCCTCTATGACAGGTTTGCTGAATGCTCCACTGGTTTCCAAGGTAACATGGTCAACTCCAAAAGCTGGAATTTTTAGGCATGGTAATGTGGTTGACAGACAGCAAAGTGGAGGGAAAAAAGAAGACCAACTGGAATCTGTGTTGAAGAATGACAGGAACACAGGAATGTTTAGTTCACAATTTTCTTTTCCATTGGCGTTAGTGACCTAGTGATTACTAATTAGTTTTGTAAGAGGAATCGCCAGACTGCGTGGTTCATGTCATTAGTTGGGACTTTACCATTTCATTCGTTTTTAGATCTGTGTTTGTTTTCCTTCCAAACACACAATGAATAAAATGAAAGCATAAATCATTCAATAGGAAAGATCATGTTTTCCTTGATCATTTATGTGATATTCTTTAGTGGATATATTAGGCTTTACCAGTAGCACCTCACAGTTTACACAGGCACTAAAACACTTACACTGCATTTACACTGATAATCAATGAAGGCCTTCACTCAGGCACTCTGTAATCAATCAACATTTAATCATGATATCACACTCGACATTGTGTCGCATTGCTTCCTCTGTTTATTTGTCTGCCGTTTAGCCATTTATTTCTCTGTCTACGTGGAGATGGGACAGCACATGCCATTGTTCTGAAGGTTCTTTGTGTTCAAATCCCAAAGGCTTTTATTTACAAGGCTGCACAAAATTAGAACGTAAATAAATTGAGTACTGAAATGTATCTTCGGATGAAAACATAAAAAAAAACCCTCCTTTACTTTTAAAATCTGGCACTTTGAAAGAAATCACAATTACTTTTGCATTTAAAAAAAATAATAATATAAATGTCTCTCCTAATGCCAACTAAACAACTTATTTTACACAAACACTAGACGAGATCAGCAAACTCCTTAAACTCAACAGCATACATCCCTCCAAGTAAAAGCATACATCAGTTCTTCTATCTTATTGTATTCCCATGAATGAAGATCAGTGTGTGTTGAATTTCATTCCATTGGCAAAACATTTCAGTCTCCTGTTCTCTTAATATTTGTTTCCTAATGATGTCATTGACACTGTTTCCTTTGAGTGATAATTTTTTCCAGAGCTGTATATATATATGAATTAAGAGACCACTGCAAAATTATCAATTTGTCTGGTTTTACTATGTGTTTGAGTAAAATGAACATTTTTGTTTTATTCTATGAACTGCTGACAACATTTCTCCCAAATTTCAAATAAAAATATTGCGATTTAGAGCATTTATTTGCAGAAAATGGACAACTGGTCGAAATAACAAAACAGATGCAGTGTTTTCAGACCTTGAATAATGCAAAGAAAACAAGTTCATATTCACTTTTAAACACAATATTAATGTTTTAATTCAGAAATCAGTATTTTGTGGAATAACCCTGATTTTTAATCACAGCTTTCATGCATCAAGGCACGCTCTCCACTAGTCTTTCACACTGCTGTTGGGTGACTTTATGCCACTCCTGGCGCAAAAATTCAGCTCAGCTCAGCTTTGTCTGATGGCTTTTGACCATCCATCTTCCTCTTGATCACATTCCAGAGGTTTTCAATGGGGTTCAGGTCTGGAGATTGGGCTGGCCATGACAGGGTCTTTATCTGGTGGTCCTCCATCCACAACTTGATTGACCTGGCTGTGTGGCATGGAGCATTGTCCTGCGGGACAAACCAATCCTCAGAGTTGGGGAACACTGTACGAACAGAAGGAAGCATGAAAGAGCACCACATGTGGGCAGGGGGAGAAAAACAGCAGCACACAAAAACAATAACACACACTTATGACTCAGGGTCATAACAGGAGTGACAGTCAACCTCAAACCTGCGTGAACTTTCCCTAACCCACTCATGCCCAATAGCTCATCAGGACGGGAAATACAGATAAGCCACCATTTGGCATAAAGGACACACAAGTTCATCAGTTTTTTTATAAAGCCGTCCACAAACCAGACACTAAAATTTGTGTTCTAAAAGGTGACACAATGATTGAAAAACTAAAGGAAACTGTGCGTAGGCTAATAGCAATAACAGTGTTTCACAAGACATGAAGAGGCATTGATATAATTGATTTACTGGTATTTGGTTTATATTGACCGTTCATTATTTAACTGAGGAAAGGTAACTGATATACTTTAGAAAAGAAGGAAATCTTTTGTGTACATTCAAGTAAGCAGACATTTGGAGGGAAGTTTTCTGTTCATGGTTCAATATTTTTCTATGCAAGTTCATTGAAGTGTTGACTTTCCTTTAAAAGGTTGATGTTGAAAGACAGTGATTCAATTTAGTTTAGCCTATTCACTTGAATATTTTCGTGAAAATATTTGCTGTTAACTGCACTGTAAAAAAAAAAAAAAAAAAAGTAAAAAAAGAGTAAAGTGACTGTCAAAAACAGGACAGTACTGTCAGATGAAACAATGTAAATAAGCTAGGTTCATTTGGTTCATTTTAAGAACCAAAATTCAAATCTATTACTGTATATTTACTATAAACCTTTGTATGAGTTCTTGAAATCATATCCATTGAACAGATATTAACTGTAAGAATACAGACATTGCCCCTAAAGAAACAGAATAGTTATCTTGAAAAATGAGAGAACAGTTTAAGCATTGATTATTGCCACTATTACTACCAAAAACTACTGCAATTTAAGACCACTAACAAATAAAACACCAAAAAATCCACGTAATTTAACATTCTACACCGTAAAATAAATAAAATAACCTTTAAAAAAACAGAACTATTCTGGGAGCTGGGGTGCCAGTAAAACACTGTGAAATAACAAATTTACCAACTCATAAAAATGCAATAATTGTCCATAATTAAAATACAGTTTGTCACATTAATTTTACACAAAATTGGCTTTTAATGTCTGAAGAAAGATACTTCCTCCTTTAAAAACAATGAAACTATGTATAAAAATGTTGTACTAATGCTACAAGGATACAAACTGTCACGCCCTGGTCCCTCTGTTCTCCCTCTAGTGTTGGGTCTGGGTTCTGTTTTCTTGTTTTCCCCCCCGTTCTGTCAGTTTTTGGTTCGGTCCTGTTTAGTCTTTTGTTCCATCATTGCTCTCACCTGTGTTAAGTAATTAGATGTCATTTTGTTTGCTATAAGTACTCCTTGGTTTCCCCTGTTTCTTTGTGTTGACATGTTTGGATATTTCCTCCTGGTCACGTTCATGGTCTGCTAAGGTTCTGTTTGCAAGTCTGTAAGTTTTGGAAACTCTTCTTACTTTAAATAAAGAGATAAAAATTGATCTGCATGTGCGTCCTGCCTCTTTCGAGAAACGTGACAGTATGCCAACACCAAGGATGGATGCAGCAGATCAGAAACCAGAGATGTTTGATGGGTCCCCTGACACTTGCAGGGGTTTTCTGGAAAAGTGTCTCCTGTATTGTGCACACGTGGGGATCCACGGGGACCAGGAGCAAATGGACTTTATCATTGGTAACATGCGGTGGAAAGCAGTGGATCGTTTGATGGTTTCCACGCCATGCTTCATGGAATGTTTCAGGCAACCAACCCTTGAGCGTTTTCTCACCCAGTTCCTTCCTACCTTTGACCACCAGAGCATGGCTTTCGGGAAGAAGTTGGGAGGAACTGGGGTCTCTCTGCCCCCAGGACGGCTCAGCGGAGGAGTTGTCGCCTGGGAGTCTAACGCGTGGGGTTCAAACCCAGCTTGGGCTCTGCCCTCTGCACATTCTATGCCAGATGCTTCCATGCTGCTGCCTGCCACTCTTCACTCCAGTCCTGTAGCTGTAAATCTTGGTCCTGCTCCTGTTTTTGGTCCCTTGAGTCCCCAAGAGCCATCATCTGTAAGGCCTACTAAAGAGAAGCATGGCTCATAAAGACTTCAGGCTGTCCCGCTGCCCAGCGCCATGGAGGTCCCGCTGCCCAGCGCCATGGAGGTCCCGCTGCCCAGCGCCATGGAGGTCCCGCTGCCCAGCGCCATGGAGGTCCCGCTGCCCAGCGCCATGGAGGTCCCGCTGCCCAGCGCCATGGAGGTCCCGCTGCCCAGCGCCATGGAGGTCCCGCTGCCCAGCGCCATGGAGGTCCCGCTACCCAGCGCCATGGTTCAAGCCTGTCCTGCTCCAGTGTCCCAGCCCGGTCCTGTGCCCGCGCCCGATCTGCCCAGCGCCATGGTTCAAGCCTTTCCTGCTCCAGTGTGCCAGCCCGGTCCCGAGCCCGCTCCCGATCTGCCCAGCGCCATGGTTCAAGCCTTTCCTGCTCCAGTGTCCCTGCCCGGTCCTGTGCCCGCGCCCGATCTGCCCGGTCCTGAGCCCAAACTAAAGTCTGACCCTTCCTCGGCTCCAGCTCCTGTCGCCGTGGAGGCGGAGGCCCCGTTCTCGGCTCTTGTCCCTGTTGCCTTGAGGACTCCTCCAGTTCTGGACCAGTCATTGCCTGTTCCACCGCCAGAGCCTCCTGACGCTGTAGATCCATTTTCAGGAGCCCTCCTTCCGGTTCTGGGCCAGTCATCTCTTCTGCCTCTGTTGCCTCCTGACCCTCTGGATCTACGCTTATCCCCCCTGCCCCCTGAGCCTCCTGACCTCCTGGAACCACTGTTGCCCGCTCTGCCTCTGGATCTCCTAGTTCTGTCTCCTGCTATGCCTTCAGAGTGCCTGGCTCTGGTTCCCTTTGCTACAACTACTCCTCCTCCAGCTTTGGACCCACCATTGCCTGCACCACCTCCCGAGCCTCCAGATCGTGAAGTCCTGTCTCCCTGTCCCTCTCGACCGTCCTGCACTTGCCCGATTCCATGTGTCAGTTGGCATCCTCCCTGAATCTCCTGGTCCTCCCCTGGAGTCTGTCGGTGGCCTTCCTGAGTCTCCTGGTCTTCCTGGTTCCCCCATTTCTTGGTGTTGGTGCCTTGCACGGCAGGAGCTGTGCATTAGGGGAGGGGTACTGTCACGCCCTGGTCCCTCTGTTCTCCCTCTAGTGTTGGGTCTGGGTTCTGTTTTCTTGTTTTCCCCCCCGTTCTGTCAGTTTTTGGTTCGGTCCTGTTTAGTATTTTGTTCCATCATTGCTCTCACCTGTGTTAAGTAATTAGATCTCGTTTTGTTTGCTATAAGTACTCCTTGGTTTCCCCTGTTTCTTTGTGTTGGCATGTTTGGATATTTCCTCCTGGTCACGTTCATGGTCTTGGTCTGCTAAGGTTCTGTTTGAGTCTGTAAGTTTTGGAAACTCTTCTTACTTTAAATAAAGAGAAATTGATCTGCATGTGTGTCCTGCCTCTTTCGAGAAACGTGACAAACAATGAGGCTTAAAATGACAAAACTGTACCATTTTAACTTATGTATTATTACTTAAAAAAACTCATATTTAATCAATTCATTGTAATAAAATTATGCTATGCATAAAACATTTGATAACCGAGTCATCTATGGGCGATGTAGCATCACAATTCTACATGTACTGGATTACTGAGAGCAGGTGGCACTTTTTTCACCCACCTGCCTGCTCGCTTGCTCACTCGTTTGTTCTCCCAGGTACAGGCGCCCTCCACACCGGTGTCCCTCTGGCCCAGGGCCCGGACATCTTTTTTTTTTTTTTTTTTTTTTTTTTTTTTTCTTAAACTCTTCAATCACTGTAGAAAGTTTGCTGGGTTGAATGTAAGCAGAGGTGCCCCATAATGCAATTTTAAATGATAGTGATTTAATAATCTGGAGTTCATATTACTTAATCCAAAAGTGATTTGAAATTAAAGTTTTTAGTTTACATGACTCAAAATTGGATTACGTGTTATAGCAATTAGATTTTTAATTCAGTTGAATTTATAAGAACGTTTTAAGTTTACACAATTTAATAACAGGAGCAGAACAAGTAAAAGTACACGTACTCCTGCTAAAAAAAAAAAAAGTACTCAAGGTAGAGTTAAGGTACCTCTCCTGAAAAGTAGTCACTTACAATTAACAAAAACGGTTCTCAGTTTAACTCTGCTTAGTACTTTTTTTTTTTTTTAAGCAAGAGTACTTCTACTTTTACTTTTTCCACTCCTGCTTAATAGAATTAAGTTATCTGAGCGTCCGGGGTTACAGCTTACCACAACTAGTTCTCTTCCTGCCTGAAACCCTACAACATCGTTTGCTTTCATCTCTCTCGACTAATCATAAGCTGTGACTGTCAAGTTGTATTTTAACTGTTTTGACGGGGAAAAAAAATTCCCTTATATGTATGGATATGTTATGTTAATTCACGATCACAAAATCTGCATGTTATTTTATGTTAGATACGTAAGTTCACAGTCTATTTTTGTAAAATCTGTAAAAATCTGTAAAATAAAAAGGAAAAAAATGGTTAAATTACAAAGCCCTAATTGAAATCCAGTTTTAAAAAAATACAGATTAGAATTTCTAAAAAAATGTCAAAGTTTTTTGTCAAAATAAGTACACTTTCCCTAAGTATAGGTTCACTGTATTTACATTTAATGTCTTTCTTCATCACAGAAATTTAACACATTTACTGAATATACACTGCCAAAATGATTGCTGTAAATATTAGATTTAATTAATCTCAACAATGCAACTTTCCTAACATTCATTCATTCATTCATTTTCTCAGCGGCTTATCCTAGTTAGGGTTGCAAGGGGTGCTGGAGCCTATCCAAGCATTCACTGGCTGAAAGGTGGGGAAACACCCTGGCCAGATTGCAGGGCAAACATACAGACAAACACATTCATGCACACATTTACACCTAGGGGCAATATAAACTATGTTCACACTGCAGGCAAAAGTGGCCCTAATCTGATTTTTTTCCTCATATGTGACTCAGGTCAGGTTTTTTTTTTCATGACAGTGTGAGCAGGACAAATCACACAGAATCTGATCTTTTCAATCCTGATTTGGGCCACTTTCATATGTGGTCCTAAATCAGATAAAGGTCTGATTTTTTGCAATGCAACCGCAATCTGAACAAGCATATCGGAATTCATGCCACTTTTACGTTGCTTTAGCTCGACATTCCTCACAATTCTGCACTGGTGGGAGTCACTCAGTAAATACAAACATGGAAGACAGCTGCGATGGAGGTAGTCAGTGGGGGGGACAGTGAGGTGTTAGATCTCATAAGTATTTGGGGTGACACTTCTGTTCAAGCAAAACTTGAGGGGTCGTATCGTAACTGGTCTGTATTTGAAAGCACATCAAAACAAATGGCCAAACACACACACCTCTGTACAGAAGTAGCAGCCATTGCTCCACAAAACGCCATAATTAAAAATTTGTCTCTTTTTGTCCTCATCCTCGTCCTCGTTATCTATCATCTGCTCACAAATTCACTAGCTTCGACTGCACATCAACTTAAAAATGAGACCGTAAACGTTGACTTCAGTTGCCTCCATGTTTACTTCCGTATGACAGCATGCTGCGTGTGCCATCTTTGTTATTGTTCTTTTGCAAATGTGGGTCAGTTCAGGACCGTGACCACACTTGAATCTAATATTGGCCACATTTAAAAACTAATGTGCAGACAAAGAAAATTGGATCTGAGCAATAAATCCAAATTGAGCACTAAGGCTTGCTGTGTGAACATAGCCTTAGTATCTCCAATTCTCCTGCCTTACATGTCTTTGGAGTGTGGGAGGAAATCCACGCAGACACAGGCAGAACATGCAAACTCCACACAGAAAGGACCCTGGCCACCCGAACCCACGACCATCTTGGTGTGAAGTAACAGCTCTACCCACTGCACCACTATGCCACAAATTTTCCAAACAACATTTAGCTAAAACAACAGCTATGGGTTACTAGCTATGTTCGTCATTGTCGTCAATAATAATGTTGATCGACTGAGTACTGCTGCCAACTGAAGATGACGAGAGTGATAATTCATGTCTTGTTAGTTAAGAATTTAGGGGCTAAAAGTTAGCAATGTGTTCCATCTTGAATGTTACATTCATCTGCACATTTTAAATCAATGGATACATCAAAACGTTAGTTAGTTTTCCAACTCTTCAGTCAAGTTTCAGTTTAATATTCACTGAGTAATAGATTTAAAACGTGTGATGGAGCACTACCACATGAGATATCGTCAAAATATTAATAGCTCTATATACTAATGCAAAGATGATAAAGATATGGAATTGCTTCCAACATTCATTACATTTTTTAACTGGCATAGAACATAGAACAATCGAACATGTAAGGGATAATGTATAGCCTTACGGTCATTATCAAAAAATAAATCCCAACAGGATGAACAGGAGCCCGTTTATTATATGGGTACTTGCAAAAATGATAAAAGAAACTTCACACAATGTTTCATTTTAATGATTTTATTGCCATTTCGGCTTCCGCTGAGAAAAATAGTCCTTCTGGCAAAAAGAACTTTTAAGTTGTAAGTGTTGTCATTATCAAGAAATATCGGCCCTGTGAACGTTGGGATGGCCCATTCAATTTGATGGAGGATTCTTTCTGCAGCATTCTAAGGAACAGTAGGTCAGACGTGCTCCATAACGTAAATCCTAGATTACAGCCTTTGCGATTTGCTAATCGCATTGTTTCAAATCGTGATTTCGATTTGAAATTGATTAATTGTTCAGCCCTAAACATGAGCATCAAATTCAACTCCGATTGGCTTCAAAAATAGCCTCAAGGAGGAGTGCTAAAATTTGTGGACTTTTTACGCCATTGTGAATCTGCCATTGCTCACAATGAGAATCTAAATGTTCTTAATGATGGAACTGAAAATCAAAAACTTACTGCCAAACTACCCGACTGATTAAGTACCAGATCGGAATGTGGAACGGAAAGGCCACACACTACCAAGTGGAACACAGAAAGTTCCCAAGCATCACTTATTTTGTCAATGGAAGGTAATATTGCTTGCAACTCAATAACGTCTTACCACGCATTACGTCAAAATGAACCTGATAAAAGCAAGGATCAAGAACCAAAATGTAGTGGCCTCTAAGAACCAAACTGTAGGTGCCAAGATCTTCACAACCGACACCAGTGAAAGGAACATAGCCACATGTGTGTTTTGTAAGAATGTAGGATTTATACAAGTGTCGCAAAAATTCATTGAAAAGCCCATCGCTGACTCAGTCAAATTTATTCAGAAGGAGAGACCGTGCTTTGGCTGTTTGAGTCCTGGACAGGAAAAAGAACCAAAGAGTGAACAATCTAAGGAAATAAGCAACAGTGAGGAAAAAACACCACAGTAAACACAACTACAAGGCATCACCAAGGAAACCACAACCAACAGAGTTGTGCAAGATGGCAATAGTACCCAGATTTCAGCTATAATACCTGTCTATGTATCAACAGCAAGTGATTCAAGCAAGGAAGTTCTCATCTACGCTCTGCTAGATACACAAAGTGACACTTTATTCATTCTTGAGGAAGTGGCAGATGTTCTAGATATGAACACAGAACAAGTGAAGCTAAAACATCTACAGTGTTGTCAAAGATGACAACTGTACCCTGTAAAAGACTCAAAGGCCTACAAATAAGAGGGCTATTCTCCTCTAAGAAGATTACAGTGCCAACAGTTTACACTTGTGAATTCATCCCTGCTAACTGGACACGTATCCCGACTCTGGAGACCGTCAAGGCATGGCCTCATTTGAAGCATATTGCAGAACACATTGCTCCACAGAAGGAATGTGAAATTGGTCTGCTGATTGGGTACAATTGCCCACAAGAAGCTGTATGTGGGGAGGAAAACCAACCCTTTGTACAGACAACCAATCTAGGTTGGAGCATAGTGAGTTATGGTGACCCATGCGAGCATTACAGTGATGCAGCCGATGGGATCTTATGGTGGGAGAATGGTGATCTAGGGTTTCCACCATCAATTTTTCGGATGAAAGTCCATCTGTTCAGGGTGGCCTCCTCACTCGGCTGTGCCAATTTTGGTCTTAAACATATAGCCACTAAAGATCAGGATCACTTTAACCAAAACACTGTTAAATTCATCCAAAGGCTCATCAAGGAAGGAAGAGAGTTCTGCATCGCAGACAAGCTAAGACTACATAAGTTCATTTCCAAAAGCGAGAAATTACTGAAATCAATAACAAAAGAAGAGTGTGTTGCAAGTGTCAAAGTTCTGGATGTGGCTTTAGGAGAGCCACTCATGTAAAGAGCTGTTGGCGTTCAATGGTGCATGTCCTCTGATGACTTCAGGTTCTGAGTCACTGTCAAAGAACGCGTACTGACCAGAGGAGTGCTATCCACAGTACCTTCCATCTACGACCCGCTGGGCTTCATAGCACCGTTCATCTTCCTATGAAAGCAGATCTTGCAAAAATGTCTCGAGACAAGGTCGCTCCCAGAAGAGCTCAGAACACAGTGGGAATTGTGGCTACAGGATTTTCAAAACTTGTCAATTCTAAGGATCAGAAAGTGCTATATTCCAGCAAACTTTACGGATGTCAAGCAGTATGAGATTCACCACTTCTCAGGTGCCAGTGTCAAAGGTTATGGGGAGTGTACTTATCTTAGAGCAATCAACACCAATGGAGATGTCCATTGCTCGCTGGTCATGGGGAAAGTACCATGGCCTGAGTTATCTGCAGCAGTGGTAGCAGCAAGAACAAGTGTTATGCTGAGAAATGAGCTTGAAATAGATAGTCTCTGTTATGTCCTCGCAGGCACATAAGAATAAAACAAATAAAGAGGTGGAGGCCGGATTTGGAACAAAAGAAAACCAAAAAAAAACTTACATATTTATTTTTGTTGAACCTGTGGCACCTTAAATCAAACCGATCATGAGCAGGTTGGGTGGAGAGAGCCAGGTAAGTGTCTCAACAGCACACCCTGGAGAGTGCATGGAGGTATACATAATCCCCACCTTGCATATCTGGATGTGAACTCAGGCCCCAGGGGATATGTAGTCTCATCAATCATACATTAAACAATTCTCATTAATACACAACAGTCTCCAAGAATATTTTTGGACAGACTGGAAGGGCATCCTTGGATATATAAATAATGATGCCAGATGGTTTCATGTGTTTGTGGCAAACAGAATCCAAAGAATCAAGTCCACTACAATCCCAAGCAATGGTGATTTGTAAATTCCGAAGATAGTCCTGTGGACCATGCTTCAAGAGGCCTAACGGTAGATCAGCTTGTCGCTTCAAATTGGTTTACTGGCCCAGACTTTCAATGGAAAAAGGAGCTGCCCATAGGAGATGTAAAGGTGGGAGATGTCATTGACAACCATCCAGAACGTCGAAAGGCCCAGGTGCTCAACACCAAAGCAAAAGAAGACAGGATGTTGTTAGACTGACTGTAAAAGTTTTTTGACTGGAAAAGAGCTGTCAAAGCCACTGCTCGCCTCAAGCACCATGCTAAGCAAATCAAGGGTCTCAAACCTAAAATAGGTGACGCCACAAGTGTTGAGGAAAGACAGGAAGCAGAGCTTTTCAGAATCAGATTGGTCCAAATGGAAGCATTCAACAGTGAAATCAAAAGTATAAAGCACTGCAAGTAAGTAAAACCCAAAGACAAAGCAAACAAGCCACACAAACTATGTCCATTTGGATATGGTATGCTCAGGGTTGGAGGATGTTTGACGAGATCTGGCCTTAACCCACATGTCATCCTGCCATTGGACCAAAGGCAAGTCATGTGTCTTCTTTACTTATCAAGCACTACCACAAGAAGGTGCATCATCAAGGAAGAGCAATTCATTGCAAATGTAAATTAATTGCGATCCAATGGCATATAGATCATAGGATGCAGCAGTGCAGTAGCCTCACATGTTTACAAGTGCACAATGTGCAGAAAGTATAGAAGGAACAAACGAGATCCAAAGATGGCAGATTTGCCAGAGGAAAGTTTCAAGTTTCAAGCTTATTTAGAGCTCAATATCACTGTTTACAGTCTCAAAGGGCTTTGTATGCCACAACAATCAAAATCAAAACAGGACGGCACCCCCTGACTTAATCCTCATGGCGGGCAAGAAAAAACTCCCCAAAAACCCAAAAGGGAAATGGGAAAATGGGAGAAATCGTGGGGGACCACAGAGAGAGGAAACCCCTACTTGGCCAGACAGGTGTGCAATAGGTGCCGACCCAGCGGGCAATTACAATTTCAAGTAAATACAGAGCATGAAACAAAGGGGATGGCGATGATAACAGGAGGCTGACAGGGGGATGAAAGATGATAACACCAGGATGGATCGGTCCAAAGGGCAGGAGGAGTCAGGATCACTGGTATCTCAGGAGTAGCACATGTGGCTCGACAGAGAGAGAGAAAGAGAGGGAGAGAGAGAGAGAGAGAGAGATTGTTCGATATGTTCATTTCCACATAATGGTTAAGGGAAAATGTACATCATGTGCCGAGTGCAGGCAGGGACTCCAGCAAGACTAGCTATTACAGCATAGCAAAAAGGGAGAGCTAGAAGGTAATACGGACATGAGGGTACTCTGTGACACAAGGCGGCCACCCACTCCACCGTGCTGTTAGCAAAAGGCTTGGCTAAACAGATACGTTTTCAGCCTTGTCTTAAACATAGATTCTGTGTCTGAGTCTCGAACATTAAATGGGAGGCTGTTCCATAACTGTGGGGCTCTGTAAGAGAAGGCTCTGCTGTAGCTGTGACAACTCGAGGTACCAAAAAATGGCCTGCACCGTTTGATCTAAGTAGGCGTGGTGGATCATAAAAGACCAGGAGTTCGCTCAGGGAAAGAACGGAAATGACACCTACATTCACATGTTGTGGCAAGCGAGAAAGGAACTGAAGAAGTATGGTCTTCTTTTCACCTGTATGTGTTCTAAAGCCATTCATATTGAAAAGCTTGATGATCTTATTACAGACCCTTTCATCAATGCATTTCATGCATTCATTGCAATCCATGGAAACGTAAGACAGCTGAGATGTGATTGAGGCACCAACCTTGTGGGCACAAAAAAAGAGTTCATGAATGCAATGAGGGACCTGGATCATGGACAGTTGAAAGAACATGGATGTGAGTTCATAATGAACATCCCATCATCAAGCCACATGGAAGGTGTATGGGCGAGACAAATCAGGATGATGAGAAGTGTTCTAGCAGCAATCCTTGATCAGTCTGCTAAGACTTGACAGTGCCTCGCTCAGAACCTTTCTGTATGAAGTGATGGCTATTATAAATAGCAGACCACTGACAACAGAACACTTAAATGATCCAACAAGTCTTGAACCTCTCACGCCCAACCTCATGATGAAGTCCAACATAATATTGCCACCTTCTGATTTGTGAGTTAGCATCTATATCTATGCAAGAGATGGCGCAAGGTGTAGTTCTTGGCAAATGAATTCTGGGCAAGGTGGAGGAAGGAATACCTCCGTAATCTTTAGCAAAGACAAATATGGCAAAAGGATAGGAGAAATACGAAGGTTAATCATCACCCTTCATGAGGACAGTTTTCCACGAAATCAATGGAGACTGGCAAGAGGAACATAGGTGTATCCCAGCACTGATGGAAGAGTCAGAAAGTAAAACTGTTAATCAGTGACTCGACAATCAGGGAAAACGCACCACTAACACTGCATGAAAAGTTGTGTATTTGGAAATATCCGGACAAAGTAAACTTCTGCCAAACCTGCTGTTTGCCGGAAGTATTTGGATGCCCGCAGAACTTTGCTGAAAACTCCCGCAAATGTCTGAATACAGCTGTTAGACGGAGGTTTTTGGGCATCCGTGTGACCACAGTTGTTAGCTGATGGCTTGGCCTTTCAAATGCTCATATAATAAATAACAGCATTAAAGTAGCAGGTACAATAATACTCTTTTAATTCAATACTTCTACCTAAGTTCCTGGATCACCACATTCAGTAATTTGGAAATAACTTATCTCGTATTCAAAGAGTAGGAATACAAACATACATGTTTATTACAACGGTCAAATTGAAACGGTACAGAATGAATCTAACGTTGAATAAATTGGAAATCAGGTGGAATTTAGGCACATCCACTATACACATATACAACAGCATCCAAACTATTCACAACAAGACAAACAACTAATGGTAGACAATAACAATATCCTCGTTACCTAAAGTATATATGAATGAACAACTACGCAGTATGAGGCATTACTCACAAAGAGGCACGTTTAACCAAAAGAACTATCTGAGTGATGTTCTAGTGTATTGATTACACACAAAAGGTTAGTAAGGGAAAGAGAGAAAAGGGACGAAGAAGAAGAGACCAAATATGGTTTCTTTATTATTAAAAACAGCACAGTTACACCAATGGTCATAAAATTGCTGCTCTTGACTTGGCTCCTAGTTATTTTTAAGTCCTACCACGCTTCTATGACTATAGGAACAGTTATGACTCCATATGCGTATTTAATTGATAATATCCTATGGTTAGTTTCATTTATCTTTTGTTCTACATAGTTTGTGCCCGAGTGGAGCAATGCAGATGGGGCCTGTGGCATGGTCTGAATTCCATTCTCACAGGGAAACTAACCTCCCAAAGTGATCTAGTCTCCCTCGCAATTAAATGTTATCAGCATTTGACCAAATGGTCTGGGGGCTGCCACGCTAAAACGTCGAGCCTGGCGTCTGTTAGGTGTTACAGTGAGCGGTTTCTGCTTCGGTGTGCATTGGTCCTGAACGCAGGGAGGCCTGGCCCATAAAGAGAGAACTAGAATCAAAGGGGATGGGGATAGAGAGGCAGAGTGAGAGTGACAGAAATAGATAAGGAAGGGTCAAAAAGAGGCAGAGAGTTTACACAACTGCAACTTTAATTACTAAGGAACATTAAACGTTAACAAATGTCCTTTTCTTTCTGAAAGCTGCAGAGTGTCCGCCCGACACCACGACAACACATTTGGAAAGAGTCATGTCAGCAGTGTGATTATTTTAATGTGAGTAAGATCAGTCAGTATAAACATAGTAAAATATATGGCTTATAATTTTAATTGTAGTAAAATAAGATTTCCTGATGAATTTCATGAGGACCATAATCACATATCAGATTTTTTTCAACTGCATATATGACAGACAACAGAGGTTTTGGTCATTTATCTCTGACTCTACTGACTGTTTATCAAATGAAATGATTTGTACCTTTGTCTTTTCAAAATGTTCGGCGGGAGAAAAGAACCATGCCAAAGATGGACATTACATCGTACGTCAGCTATGCTACTTCATCTTGAGAAAGATGCCACAGGACAAGGAGAAGGCACTGAATAACCCATTGCATTAGATGAAAAGTTCTAAAGCAATACCATGTTTCACATGTCAATCTGTGTCCATGCATTATCATGCTAATCCAGAACACACGTCATGTTTAGTGACTGAATTATTCTTTGAGCATTAATTTGTGACCCAAGCGCTGTCAGGGTTAGACCATATCCACAAATAGAGCAGCTAGTGAAGGTAAAACCTCTGAGGAAATATAGAGTACATATAAGGCCTTTGAGTTGTTTGGCACTTGTGGATGGACAAGGCAACGTTGCTGATTTTATCATGTTGGGACCATGAGTCAAATCCCTGTCTCAAAGGTGGCAGGTGATGGTTCTTGCACTGGTCCACTTGGTTGACAGGATTCATTCTTCCACTGGTCCATTTAGCTGACAGTGCTCATTCTAGACCACAGCTCAGCTGAAATCGGTGAGAGAGGGAAGAAATGCACACTCTTAAGTCACATCTGAATTCTTTGCTTACCTCTCCAAGAACTGCTCTTTTATCTGGTAGCTTATCTTCAACGTGGCACAAGTGTGCTTTTTGATGAGCCACCAGCAATGCCTCGTTGCCACTGCTCTGCCATGGCTGCAGAGTACTGAGGTCCGTCAGGGTACTGAGGTCTGTTAGGGCACTGAGGTGTGTCAGGGTACTGAGATCTGTTAGAGCGCTGAAGTCTGTTAGGGTGCTGAGGTCTGTCAGGGCACTGATTTTACCCTAAGTGCAGTTGTCACAGAGGATAAATAGTATGGCATGAACTATGTCCCAAAACTAGTCAGTGTGGGCACAGCCATAAGAAAAGACAATAATGAAGTGGTTTTGGGCCCAGTCATAAGGCACCTTTGCCCACTGGCATGACTGATTCTTGATTTTTGAATACTTTTTCCATAGAGGTGTTTTCATAAATACTGGGTATGGTGGTAAGTATTTGAAGAACTGATGGTGAGATCTGAAAATAGGATCTCCCCACTAGTGAGTTTCCTGTGAGTGACAACAGCAGTTATAACACCACAGTGGTTCTCTCTGCTCCATAGTATACTGTGTCTGCTGCAAGCGACAAACATGATTAAATGTGTCTGGCAAAGCTTTGTCCATGACCTTGACAGTTGAATTAACACAGATCTATCAGATTTGAGAGACAGAACCAATTTTTTTTTAAAATACTTCTTCCAGCCAGACAGCATTTGTCTTTAGGTAAGTAGGTCAAATACAGTCAAATGGACAGGTTGAGCAATGCATACAAAATACAAAATGTCTCAAAGGTTTTCGACCTAAGTTCTCAGAAAAGAATAGAGAAAACACGTTAATAACATAAGGGAATGTTTAAGTAGGAAACAGAAGTTTTGTACAACACTGTAATGAGATATTATTGCATGTGTTTACTCTTTCAGTAGGCTGAAGCAACCAGATAGGGTCAAACTTACAGGAGTGAGCTTACATGGACTACAACTAAAATAATATCTGAGATCAGAATAATCTTCCCTTTCTGTTTTTTTTTTTCTTATTAGATGTACCTCACAGGACACACACATGCAAACAGCTTCAACCCCTTAAAACACATGTCAGAATCTGGTCCTGGAGGGCGAGGATCCTGCTGGTTTTTGTTTTCACTCTGTGTGTGTGTTCGTTCTGAAATAAGTTTGCTTTTGATAATTAATAATGGTCTCATAAAAGGTTAGATATTTACTGTGCCTAGCCAAAACCCTGACCTTAGTCCTTATGATTTTTTATGAACATTTTATTGACATTTTGTTGAAAAGTAACAATGTAAACAATTGGTGTTTTCCCACAAAAATGTTGATATCTGTCTCCATATTAATATTTGATGTGTTATATATTATTTGTTATATAATATTTGTTTATTTCCCTTATATGCTGTATGTATAAAACAGTGGTCCTCCAAAGAGGGAGGTGTATGGTTTAACTAATAAGAAGAAGAAGAAGAAGAAGAAGAAGAAGAAGAAGAAGAAGAAGAAGAAGAAGAAGAAGAAGAGGAAGAAGAAGAAGAAGAAGAAGAAGAAGAAGAAGAATCAGTTCAGCTTTTCCCAATCAATATTTTTAACCATCCCCAGCAACATTGTGAAGCTGACGCCCTGAAACCAATGCAATGTCTGTTGTCTAACTTTAAAGCGAGTAAACAAAGAGAGATCAGAGAGCCGTGGGATTTGTTTGATTCTTCATCCACCAATCAGCCTCCTTCCTCCTGGCCTCCCAGACCACCATAAGATGAAGATCATTTTCTTATGACCTCTTTAGCTACATTAAAAGTATTCAAAAATAATGGATGAGTGGCACATATGATTTTGACATTCTTATGTTGTACACAATGAGAATAATCAATCCAGTCAGGTGAAATTACATTCGCATATTGTTTCATGTTACAATGTCATGCATTTATTTAAGTACATAGTCTCCTGACGCAGTAACAGTTGGGATTGTGGTGTTGGTACATACAGTAACAGTAGAGACTGTGCAGTTGGCACATATAGTAGCAGTATAGATTGTGGTGTTGGCACATATAGTAACAGAGGAGACTGTGCAGTTGGCACATATAGTAACAGTAGAGACTGTGCAATTGGCACAAAAAATGACAGTAGAGACTGTGCAGTTGGCATATATAGTAACAGTAAAGACCGTGGGGTTGGCACATATACTAACAGTAGAGACTGCAGTTGGCACATAAAGTAACAGTAGGGACTGTATGGTTGGCACATACAGAGAGCTTGTTTGTTATTTGTGACAGACTATATGATGATCAAAATGGAGAAGTAGAGACAGACTGTATCTGTCTGGACTGGACATAAGATAAAGATAAATATATCAAAAAAACTTTTTTCTCCCTTTTCTTCTTTTTTTCTTTTTTTCCATGTCTAAAAACCTTGATTGTCCCTTAAACAAAATGATTAGACTTCCAATGTTATTTTCTACTGTGGTTTTAATTGCATCTTATTGTATAGCATGCCACCTGATGTGCAACAGTTGTACTGGCATGGACACATAAATTAAAAAAACTTGTTAACTAAAGAAACTAATCACACATCTGCCCATCTATGGGGAGAAGGATTGCACAACTGTGGTGATGAAAAAAAATGTTTTAGGCCACTGAGGGCTATGTTTTAAGTGCATGCGGTGAAAAATGACATGCACCACAAATAGCCCAGATTTGTGCTTCAGAGCAGGGCAGGTTCCATAATTTAGTCCATACAGGTCTAACAAAACAGGGACATGAACCCCCCCTACAAAATTTGATTCTGTGGCATATTACCTATAAAAATAAAGAGTTGAATTTGATTATTATTGTCTCTAATAATGAAGATGTCTATTGACCTATTGTTACTTCAGATTTTTGAGGCAGAAAGAAAGAATTCCTGTCAGTGAATCCTAAAATGTGTGTTGCTAATATATCGTACCTTAAGTACTATAATTTTGCCAGATTCCTTTTGCTAATTTTGCAAGATAAGCTTGAAAATCCTGTCATTTATATTGAAATATCTTCCAGGAAAAGAAAAGAAGGATTTTGAGAATAGAGCCTTAAGAATAATTATTTGCAAACAGTCTCTGTCCTAGTGATCCATTTTTAGTGCTCGGGTTAGAGTTCATAACGTAGAAGAAGTTTTAGAAGCTCTCAAAATATCCCCATAAGGCTGATTTCTGTAGCTCTGTAAGAAAGTGCATGAAAACGGCCACAATGAAAACCCATATTCAAAACCTACTGACCTGACTTCAGATCACATCCAAGTGCCATCCACGTACAAATTGATTCATGCGCGCACACACACACACACACACACACACACACACACACACACACGCGTATATATATATATATATATATATATATATATATATATATATATATTAAAAATTCCCCCCTGGCCTCTGTGGGCAGTCTTCTTTCCCCTCCAACCTCTACCAGAGGCCTGGGAGCTTGAAGGTCCTACGCAGTATCTTAGCTGTTCCTAGGACTGCACTCCTCTGGGCAGAGATCTCGGATGCTCTTCCTGGGATCTGCTGGAGCCACTCTACCAGTTTGGGGGTCACAGCTCCGAGTGTTCTGATTACCACAGGGACCACTGTTACCTTCACCTTCCACATCTTTTCTAGCTCTCCTTTCAGCCCTTGGTATTTCTTGGTATGTTCCTTCTTCTTGACGTTGATGTTCCATGCATTGTAAGGAGCTTTCTTGTCTTGATG
Source organism: Chanos chanos (assembly GCF_902362185.1). Taxonomy (NCBI): domain Eukaryota; kingdom Metazoa; phylum Chordata; class Actinopteri; order Gonorynchiformes; family Chanidae; genus Chanos; species Chanos chanos. The sequence continues at coordinate 26,713,435 of NC_044499.1, read as the reverse complement.
TCAGAGGCTTCTATTTCTTCATTTGGTCAGCTTATTACTCCAGCAGGGTATCTGATGACCAGCAGGGTGTAGGTGTTGATTGCCAGACCTTATTTTCCCATTCAGCTGACTTCTCTGCAGGTATTTCGCAGTTGCTGCTTTCCTAGCAACCTCTTCGTCATTCCCATTTGTCTATGGGATTCCAAGGTACTTGTAGCTTTCCTCGACATCTGCTATGCTGCCCTGTAGTAGTACAATCCCCTCAGTTCTGACTACCTTTCCTCCCTTTGTTACCATCTGTAGATCCTAGTGATGTGGATCAGTGAGTCAATGTCTCGCTCACTCCTGGCGTACAGTTTGATGTCATCCGTGTAGAGGAGGTAGCTAATGGTTGCTCTGTTCCGTAGTCTGTAGCCGTAGCCACTTTTTGTGATGATCTTGCTGAGGGGGTTCAGGCATATGCTGAACAGCAGCGGGGACAATGCATCTCCTTGGTAGACACCGCACTTGATGGCGACTTTGTTTGCTATTGGTTTGAAGTTGGCCTCTAGTGTTGTTTTCCACAGCCCTGTTGAGTTCTTGATGAAGGCTCTTAGCGTCCTGTTGATATTATACAGCTCCAAGCATTCCAGGATTCATGTGTGAGGCATCAGGTCGTAGGCTTTCTTGTAGTCAATCCAGGCGGTGCACAGGTTGGTCTGCCTGGTCTTGCAGTCTCAAGCGACTGTCTTATCTACCAGTAGGTGGTGTTCTTTCTGATACCTTTCTGGGCCCCACTCATGTACTGAGCCAAGTGCCGACTCATTTTATATGATGCCTGACAAGGAGCTCCCATGTTGTGCAGACATACACACACACATATACCAATAACTGGTGTTCTTTCTGATACCTTTCACACACACACACACACACACACACACACACACACACACACACATATATGTGTGTGTGTGTGTGTGTGTGTGTGTGTGTCTGCACAACATGGGAGCTCCCTGTCAGGCATCATATAAAATGAGTAGGCACTCGGCTCAGTACATGAGCGGGGCCCAGAAAGGTATTGGAAAGAACACCAGGTATTGGTATATATTTATATGTGTGTGTGTGTGTGTGTGTGTGTGTGTGTGTATGGAAATAATTAAGAGACCACTCCAAATTTCTCTTAAATCATCATCTCTACATGTATGGCAGCCATTCCATTCCAGTGTCTGTTGAATTCCAACATAAGCACACCTGATTCTACTTAATGTGTTCAATAGCAGGTGCCGGTCAAGGATTGGCCCACAGCCTGACGGTGCCATTTTTAAAAAGACACCGCTCCAGATGCCGGTCACCCCTGCTTTTCCTGGCCCAACTTGATTGTGCTCTTTTGCTGTGTTTTTTTGATAACTCGTTGTATATATTTTCTGGAGAACATTTATTGAATCTGTTATAAGTCTATGTGTTTGTTTGATTAAGATTTGTTGTACATAAGGGTGTGAAGCAATTTTTGTTCTCTGTTTTCTCCTGTTTCTTTCGTTGGGGAGTTAGGGAAGAATTCTGTATTTTCTTCTTCTTTTATTTTTGGGAAGTAGGTTATTTAGTTGGTATATTATAGATTGTTTTGTTTGTTATTTTGGCCATGCTCACCCCGATGCTAATCACTACAACCTGTAAATAAATCATTTCACATTTTGGACTGTATTCGTTGGCAAAGGTCATCATTGGGAGTAGGGAAAGGGGGAGTCACTTTTGTTATGCTTGGTAACCCCTAGGCTGAGCGTAACAACTCCCTCCAGGAAATACATGACACCGTGGTACTTCTGTTACTGATAGATTTATTCATCTTAATTGCACTTCAGTCAACATCACCATCATCAAATCCACCACTGAATTGTTCAAATACACAACAATGTACAGAACAAGCACAGATTCATATCACACACACACTGTTGAAACCTAACAATAAATAAAACACGTAATAAACATACCTCACTGGCTGCACACAACCAAGAGGGAATGAGTCCACAAACATAAAATTTTCAATAAATGGCCATCATTTTTAAACTCTTAAACTTTTAACCTTATATAACTTCTCCTGCTTTCACGTTTCTTCTTGGAGGAGATTGCTACAACTAAATGTGTCCCTGTACAACATAGAACGTAAACATACGTCCTGCATAATGTTAATAAAAAAACTATTCAATATTCATGGAAAGAAATTATATAAATAATATGAATAATATGTAAACAAAACACATCAAATAATGACATGAATAATATTTATGGCAGTTAAAGCTACTGCTGAATCCATTCTTACAAAACATCCACAACCCTGTCTGTTGGCCAGAGTCAAACTGTGGTGTGTTAGACAATCTGCAGAGAAAGTCATCAGATACAGCCTGCAAACCCTCCAGGACATCTATGACTCCAGAACAGAGAAGCACGGTAAGGACAGTCACTCATCCCTGTCAACCACACCCTCAAATTTCCATTTTCCAAGTTTTCTATTACACATAAGAATGAATTTAAAAAGTGGAAAAGTAATAGACTTTTCTCAGTGAGATTTGAGTGAGTATGACAGTGAATGTAATTGACTGTGATGCTGTAACTGTGATATTGTTTATATCATAGTCCATTTCAGTCAATATCACAGACACAAACACATTTATGAAAATCAATAAATGTTTTAACATGATTTCGATATTGTGTATGAGAGCTTCTTATGTAAACCAAGTTCAGGCAGTTGCAGACGAGTGTCACGCTGGCGGTGTGGTGCAGGACCCAAGTGCAAAGACACGATGATGTGGGTGAAAAAACGGAAGACTTTACTTAAAACGAAGATCAAAATACAGGTGTAAACTAATAACAAAAGCCATTAACAAAAAGGTGCAGCATAACAGTGTGCAAAAACACAAACAACGATAGACAAAAGACAAGGCAAACACTAGGGCATAAATAGAAGGAGAACTAATCAGGGCAAAACAGGATTGGGTGAAATTAACAAGGTAATAATTAGACAAACGGGAACAGGTGAGGGGCGGAGACAGAGAACAGGAGCACAAAGACATGTCAAACCAAAAGTCCAAAACGGAGGTGCAGGCTGTGACAGAGCCCCCCCCTTAAGGGGCGGCTCCCAGACGACCCAAAACAAAAACAAAGTCCAGAACAGACCGGGTGGGTGGGGGGGGCGCACAGAGGGATGACCGAAGGTGCTGCTGATGGGTCCCCTCTGCGGCGGAGCAGGTGAGGAGTTGCCTGGATCGGACACCGGAGCGGGCTTTCCAAAACGGCCGCAGGAACAGGAATGGAGCAGACTCTTCAAAACAGCCTCGACGTCGGCCGAGCTGGATCGGGGAAGCGGCCTCGGGAACAGGACAGGGCGTCAGCATGGGAGCTGACCAGGACAGGGCGTCAGCATGGGAGCTGACCAGGACAGGGCGTCAGCATGGGAGCTGACCAGGGCCGGGAAAGCGGCCTCAGGAACAGGGCAGGACAGCGCATCCTCCATGGTGCGCCGGGCAGCGCATTCCTCGCGCTGGGCAGCGCATCCTCCATGGTGCGCCAGGCAGCGCATTTCTCGCGCTGGGCAGCACACCGTCCATGGTGCGCCGGGCAGCGCATTCCTCGCGCTGGGCAGCGCACCCTCCATGGTGCGCCGGGCAGCGCACCCTCCATGGTGCGCCGGGCAGCGCATTCCTCGCGCTGGGCAGCGCACCCTCCATGGTGCGCCGGGCAGCGCATTCCTCGCGCTGGGCAGCGCACCCTCCATGGAGCCTTCGGAGTCACTGCTCGAAGAGGGGGATTCAGGGGATTCAGGGTGGCAGAGACAGGAGACCCAGGAGCGGACACAGCCCCAGAGATGGTTGGGCCCAGCACCACAGTCCATGTGGTGCCTGGGTCTAGGGCTGGGAGCCCCCCCCCCAAAAAATTCCCCCCCCGGGTTAGGGGCTGGAGAACCTACCGAGAGAGGGAGCCCCGCCGCACCCAGGTCAGGAGCTGGAGCCGTCTCTGCCTGGGAGACAGAAGTGTCTGCTGGGTCCTTGTTGGGTCTATCGTTCTGTCACGCTGGCAGTGTGGTGCAGGACCCAAGTGCAAAGACACGATGATGTGGGTGAAAAAAAACGGAAGACTTTACTTAAAACGAAGATCAAAATACAGGTGTAAACTAATAACAAAAGCCATTAACAAAAAGGTGCAGCATAACAGTGTGCAAAAACACAAACAACGATAGACAAAAGACAAGGCAAACACTAGGGCATAAATAGAAGGAGAACTAATCAGGGCAAAACAGGATTGGGTGAAATTAACAAGGTAATAATTAGACAAACGGGAACAGGTGAGGGGCGGAGACAGAGAACAGGAGAACAAAGACATGTCAAACCAAAAGTCCAAAACGGAGGTGCAGGCTGTGACAATGAGGTATAGACCAAATCTAGTCTTAAAAAGGAAGGAAGTCTAATACTTTTATTATGTGATTATGGCGAATTTTCATAGACCATAATATTGTGTGAAGTGTGGGGATTTGTTCACTAAGGACCTCTGTCCTTTGAGCATACCCTCTGATCTGCTTCATACCCTCTGATCTGCTTGACATTAGAATGCATTGGATTGTTTTTGCCTTGTGGGGAGAAACTCTCTGCTACTGAGGTTATTCCATCCATATCTGTGCTGAAATGAGATACTGAGATAAATGAGATGCTACAGTGATTGTAGTAGTTTTGGCATAATTCAGATGTTTGTTAATTTGAACTTGGCACAACTCTTACACATCTCTTTTTGACACTCTTACTGTTTGCTTCACCAGAGGGAATCTGCAAATCGAACAGAAAGCGCTTCAGTTTTCACTTGCTACCAGCAACACTAGAACATTAGAATATCCAAATTCAATATTTTAAATGGTGAACATAGAAAGTAAGTGCCTTTTATAAAGTGATGGACTTCATGTACAATAATCCCAAACAAAGATGACAGAAAGATGGTTATAGAACTTTTTCTGCAAGGTATTTGATTACAAACATGTTTAAGCTGTGACTTCCTGAACAGTCATGTGCGCTTGAATAGAAGACTGAGAAAAACATATAATAAATAATTATTGCTCAGCCTTTACTAGAACTCCACTACTAACTTCATTCATTTCTACTGAGGTTGATCTTTCTGATCAGAAAAAAATATGCTGACGTAGCTTTCTGTGAACATGGAAATTTTGGCACAATGTAGTCCTCAGAGACATTAAAGCAAATAATGAATTTTATTAGCCTCTGTAACTGTTTATATATGTGGTTCTCCATTAGTTGCCAAATCCATTTTGTAGAATGCTAAATCTGCTATCCTGGAAATATCTATTGTTAAAGTTGTTTCTAAAAGTGCAACATAACAATATCAAACAAGGGATTTGTTTGGAAGGAAATGCAAATTGGAAATTTTGCCGTTGCTTGAAAAGACCTCTGAGAAAGTGCACACGTAGGCATTTGTAACCTGGGTCCCATTCCAAGAAAGAACTGCGGAGCTTTGATGTCTTAAATGTGAGCATTATGTTGGGGTAATTAATAAGGTATTTGCATATGATGAACCAGGGCAGTTAGTCAATGTTCTCTGGATACAAGCACCTGAGGAGAAAACATTAACGGCAAACAGCATTAAAAACTGTCCATCTGGGCAAAAAGAATGGTTTACCCGGACTCGCAGAAACATTCACGAGCAATTAGCCTGTAATTGCCGATATTTTGGCAGGTGTTTGAGGTGTTTTTCTCAGCTGGATGGGTTGCAGTGTGGGACGTGAGATTAACAAGGTTCTTGTCATCATTAACGCCAAGGCAACATTTGCCTGTCATTACTTTGAGACCACTAGGTCAGCAACAGAAAATAACCAGACCACAATTGTTGTCCTCTCATTTGTGTCTTTTAACAGGTAGAGCAGGATTACAAAGAACCATAAAAACAGAGATAAAATTGTTATAAAAGCACCTGTAGTGTTCATTTATCTTTTGAAAATATTAATTTCAGAACCAAATTTAGTCTATCTGTGCAGCCAGTTGGCTGTGTGAAATTTAAGAGAAAACTCTTACACAGGTGTTCTGAATGATTCATTTAAGTTGAGCAGATTTTGAAAGCAATGTTTGCCTCCTTCCAGTGATTACCTATCTTCCCAGGTTTGGAATTTGATTAGCTAACGCATACATTTTTAATGTTACAGACATGAACAAGGTGTAAATTTCTTCCTCTTCATCAAATGCACTTTAAACCTGTCAAATAATCCACTGAAACCTCTGGAAGTGTTGAAAAAAGAACAATTTTGTACGTTTGACATGCTGAAGCAAACACTTCTGGAGAGCTAACTGATAATATTAACCTTCCCTGTGTTCTTTTTCTAGTTCTTTTTCTCCTTCCTCTCTGTGCCCTGAGATGGAGAGAATGGACCCCCTGGATAAGAATGGACTTCCTGGGTAAGACAGAGCTGCCTGGATAAGGTGCTAAGCAAGCAGAACACTGAGCACCTGATGAGGAGAAATGGAGATTGCACTGTAGATATCATTAGAGTATCGTTCCTTTCCAATCCTCTGCATACATGGTGTGTGTGTGTGTGTGTGTATGAGAGAGGGGAGGGAGAGAGAGAGAGAGAGAGACAGACAGAGAGAGAGAGAGAGAGAGAGAGAGAGAGAGAGAGGGATAGTATGTGTTGATAGAATTGTCAGACTCAAGCAGACTCAAACATCATTAAAGAGCATTGACTAACTTCACCCTGCTGTTGAGCTTGCCTAATGTGAGCCAGCAGTCATTGATATCTGGACTCTTGCAGAACAGACTGTTCTAATGGTTTATTGAAAAGGAGAGAATATCGGTCAGGATCCCCCTAATGCTGCTCTGATAAACATTACAACAGTAGATGCCTAAATGCTGCAGAGTTCCTCAGACAAACATGTATCATAAGAATATATTCCTTTTGACAGAGTATGTGTTTGTTAACATCATTGTAACACCAACATGCAGGTTTAAGTCGGCTGAAAATTCAGTGGGAACTTCTGATCCAATAACAAAGGGGAAAATGCAGAGGCATAATCAGATAACTATTGTTTGGCTAGGTAAAAATTTCTTTTTAAGGTTCAAGATGGACTCATCGGGGAGAGATCTGAGATATGGTGAGCTATGCCATGGAACAGTGAGTGGCTGATGGGATCAAGCGAAAGGTGGCCTAATGACTTGTGAAGCAAATGTCAGTTAAAGTGATTTAATTGTCAGAAGTGTGGTTATATTGTCACAGTTTGCCCCTTAGTGCATGTTTTTCGCTTTTGAATCAAGGTATGGCAATATGAAGTTTTGAAGTGAACAAGTGAACTTGGATTTACAAACTGTAGAGGCATCTTCACATAGGGATAGAGAATCAGAAATAAAAAGGACAACCGAACTGAGAAGGGTGGCATGGTGGCGCGGTAGTGCTGTCGCCTCACAGCAGAAGGTCCCGGGTTTGATTCCCGGCCGGGTGGCCAGGGTCCTTTCTGTGTGGAGTTTGCATGTTCTCCCTGTGTCTGCGTGGGTTTCCACTGGGAGTTCCAGTTTCCTCCCACAGTCCAAAGACATGGTTAGGTGAACTGGAGATGCTAAATTGCCCCTGGATATGACTGTGTTTGTCTGTGTGTCCACCCTGCAATGGACTGGTGACCTGTCCAGTGTGTTTGAACACTGCTGTCTTAAAGTGTCCTACATAAGGACAATAACATCCCCATAGTATGTTACTCTACATACAGTCCACTTTTCTGACATATTTATGACATAGCACTTCATGCCATAGAAATACTTTTGTGATCATTATAAATGCATTCAGTGTCATTGAACTTGTCTGATGCATCATTACAGACATAGTCATTTCTGAGTGTATATAAAACCTATATATGAAGTTCATAAGAAAAGCTAAAGACCAATACCAATCAAACACAGTATTTAAGGAGCACATTTTTCCATCTAACTTCAAATCCTGTTCCTTCTTCCTTATCTGTGGACATTCTACTCTGGACATTGTACTGTAAACATTAAGCTGGGAACAAGGTGCTCATTTTCACGTCTAGAGCATACCTCATGTGAGCTCCTGCACGCGCTCAGTTTGGTTCCTGCTAGAGAAACCATGTTTGTTCCAGCCCCCATACAAGTCAGCTTCAGCACAACCTCCATCCTCTGCATGAGCTTCCTGCCATTCCCTTGCTTTTCTCTGCCATGTTTCAATGATTGAGGCCACAGACAAAGTTTTAGACTCTTACTCAGCAACTTCTAAAACTTTTCAAACAGGCTTGGTTGGAGTGCAGAGTCTCCTTCTCCACATGCAGATCAGGAAGCTCTGACTCTTGTGCCTGATCTATGCTTCCCAGACAAGCATCAGATTCACCTCAGACTTACAGGGTATTCAGTCTATCTACTGCCTTATTTGAACTATTTAGTGCATTAAAAACATACACATTAAATGAATTCAGACAATGTGTCTGTATTCATAAACATAATTTGCATAGAAAAATGTAACCAATATCATGTAGCTTTGACAATATAGCTATAGCTACGTAACTTAAATGGCAAGAGAATTAAGCGTCTACCTTGGTAAACAACAGGTATTAGTGATGACGCTGACATCAGGGCTGGACGGTATATTGACAATTTAAGGTATATCGTTATATTTTCAAACGAGGTATAGGATGAGTCAGTAGCGTTTATATTGATATAGTTTGATGTCACGTTACATAACCCGTTTCTTCCATCTTTCAAGCAGTTTCTGATCACTGATTTGCTACTTGCAGCTGCCCAATCTACGGCAAACACGCACAATATCCGCAATATCCCAATATCTGAAGCATGCGCACACATTACATTTTCTGGCAATGCCAGAAAAAGCATGGTGTTTTCATTCAAAGACAGAGGATTACCCTATACTTCTATTAATGTTATTAAAGTGCTGTCTTGTTCTGTAAAGATTCACTAGAGTAAGCTGTTTATGCACTTTGCTATAAACCTGACTGTTTATCAGCAAGAATGCATAGTTCATTTGAGGTTTGAAAACATTCAAATCATTTTGGGTTCGCCCATGTAGCATTCTCAATCTTTACAGGAAACTTTTCACTTCTCTTGACACTTTTAAGTTGTTTTTTTTTGTTGTTTTGTTTTGTTTTTTTAACAAGAGAATTATTATTAATAATTTCAGTATTTTTTACTGAGACATCATAGTTCATAGTTCCAGAATTGTGTAGTGAACTAGATTGTTCTGCTACACTATGCAGATTGTAAATACAGTCATTCGTTGCTTAATGTTTACAATACGTTTTATAAAATAGGACATAATGTGATCTGGATGTTGTGCAAACACCTACTGTCACAGTAATATTTTCAAAAGAAAATTAAACAGAGAGATAACGCTACAACATTCAAGAGACGCGTGATACTTGAGATTGGTTGCTGCTGCCTACGAGTTGAAGTATACCCTGTTATATGGTAAACTTTTTATCTCTCAGCAGGGAAAGTTTACATTAAAATAATGATAGAAAGTACAAACCTGGCAGTTTCCTCACCCCACCCCAGACTTTGAGAAACAGTGATCTAACAGGCACCAACACTGCCTGCTATAGGGAACCAACACCCCACCATCACATAGTCAACTAATAGGACACCAGCACCCTACCAACACACAGTCATCTAACAGAGCCAACACCCCAACAACACATGGTCAACTAAATGGTCAGGAGCATGCCACCAACACACAAATACATAACAGGAGTGACATCATGTGGTGTGATCATTTGACTATATGATCAACGAAGCAAAAATGTGTAGCTTTATTATAAGCTCGCAGTACGTGTGGAGACTGCAGTGTAATGTGAGTGCTACTTCTTTATTTCATTCTCAAATCTTCCTGTGTGCTATATCCCGCCACTTCAAAGTACATTAATTGCACAAAATTGTCGCAACCAATTGTCAGCCAGTTGTTGCGAGGTTTGGGGCAGTGAACGAGTTCACGCCTACAAACTCAAACCTTTTGTCTTGGTAATCCGAAGGGCATACTCAGCTTGATGCAATCAGTCCTGACACACGAGCAACCGTGTAAAACCAAAGTCATACAATATCGACTGTTGCTGAAGTGTCAGCCCTTGTATGCAGCCCTCCTCATGTGAAGCTCTACTTGGGTCAAGTCCAGCGAATCTACCTGTGCAAGTCCACCAAGCAAGGCCACCAACAAGGCAAACGGTCCTATTTGCCCATGCACTTAAACGTACACTTTTTAATCAGCACTATAAACTATGCGCTTCCACTCCATTCATGTTGTCTCCGGTACACGCAGAAGGTATCACCATGGCAAAAGGCAAAGAAATTTGGCTAACCTGCATTCTTTGCAACACTCTTCACATATGCCTCTTTCTCTGCTGGGTTACAGAACTGTCGATCAGCAGTTAACAAAGCTGATATCATTAATACACATGCTAACCTTCTATCACTTGAGCTATTAGCTCTCACTGAAACCTGGATCAAACCTGAAAACACTGCCACCCCGGCTGCCCTGTCTACTAACTATACCTTTTCCCATTCCTCCCGCCAGTCCAGGCAAGGGGGTGGGACTGGCATTTGGATATCCAACAACTGGAAATTCACTCCACTGCTGCCTCCACACATTTACACCTCTTTTGAGTATCATGCTATTATGATGACTGCTCTGATCAAAGTCTCTGTGGTTGTCATATACCGTCCACCAGGACAAATGGGTGATTTTGTGGATAAGCTAGACATGCTATTATCCTCCATTCCCGATCATGGCTGTCCGCTACTCATCCTAGGTGATATGAATATCCACTTGGACAACCCCAACTCAGCTGACTTTCTCTCACTGTTATCCTCCTTTGACTTGGAAAGGGTCCCCAGCAATCCTACTCACGAAGCTGGCAAAGAATTGGACCTCATTCTAACTCGAAACTGTGCCACTGAGGGACTAACGGTCACATCTCTGCATCTCTCTAACCATTACTTAATTTCCTTCACTATATGCCTCCAGAAACATGCCTCTGTTTCACAACCTGTTGTCTTGTTCTGCTGCAACCTCCACAACCTGTCTCCTACCCACTTTTCCTCAGTGGTCGCATCCGCTCTACCTCCTCTTAGCACTTTTTTCCTCACTAGAGGTTAATGATGCTACAGATTCTCTCTGCTCTACACTAAGCTCATGCCTGGATAGTCTGTGTCCTCTATCCACAAAACCCACTCGCTCTAACCAGCCTCGCCCGTGGCTGACTGTTACCATCCGTAAGCTGCGTACTGATCTCAGAGCTGCTGAGAGAAAATGGTGTAAATCCAGCAACCCCGCTGATCTCACGGTTTATCAAGCACTCCTATCATCCTTCTCATACAGCATCACAGCTGCTTTCAAACAGGTTTCAGAATTTATCGTGACCTCTTTGACACACACCAGTCAGGCTTTAAGAGTGGCCACTCAACTGAAACGGCTCTGTTGTCTGTGACAGAAACTATAAAGGCAGCCAGAGCTGCAGGTCAGTCCTCAGTGCTCATTCTGCAGGACCTATCAACTGCCTTTGATATGGTCAGCCACCGCATCCTGCTATCCATTCTCTCAGATTTGGGCATCTCGGACAAAGTACATTCTTGGCTCAAAACCTACCTCACTGGGTACACTTTCAACGTATTCTGGCAAGGACAAACATCCACATTCCATCACCTCTCCACAGGGGTGCCCCAAGGCTTGGTCCTGGGACCCCTTCTCTTTGTAATATACACCACCTCCCTGGGTCCGGTTATCCGCTCGCATGGCTTCTCATACCACTGCTGCACAGATGATACTGTACGTGCAATAGCAATCCTAACACGGGAACACCAAAAGATGTAGGTGCCATAGGTTTAACAAATCAGTCTCATATAAATCAGTCTCATAAAGTTGTTAACCATTAATTTTGGTATTTAATACTTTATGATTAAACTACTAAAATTAATACAATAATCTAGTTGTAACACTGTGCGACAGTCCTAGTGAGTGTTGTAGTACTAATGTATTGCAATTACACTACTAAATCTATAACAGTCATGAACAACCAGGTTGACTAAGGCTATTGGGAGTACTTTGATGGCAGAGGTTGGCATTCAGTGAATATTGCGGCAGAAACCAACAGGACAGCAGTTTACAGATACTATTTATTAACATGATCAACACTACTTGGCAAACTAATACTGATATGGTACATTCAATTATCAGCAGCAAATAGAATGATCAAAGCGGAAATGGTAATATGATGGTAATGAGGCTATGTACAAGTATTCAATGTAAGACTGAATGAGTGTTAGAGCAGAGATGCATGCGTGTGTGTGTGTGTGTGTGTGTGTGTGTGTGTGTGTGTGCGTGTGTATGTGTGAGAGAGGGAGAGAGAGAGAGAGAGAGAGAGAGTGTGCGTGTACGTGGGAGTGTGACCAGCTGAAGAAAGAAGGAGGAGCGAGGGAGAGAGGCTGTCCCTAGGCGCACAGGCAAGAGGTATGTGTGGTATGAGAATGTAATGCACAAGTGTGTGTGCTAGGCACCAACGAGAGAGGGGATGGGCAACAAGAAGTGCGTGTGTGAGAGAGAGAGACAAAGGATCTCCAATTTGAGAGCTAGTCTCAAGTAGGCCCTAAACCCAACAACTCTACCCAACCCTTAACTCTCACTGTAATCCCAAAGTTGAAGTGTGTGTAATCAGACAAAGGGAGTTAGAGAGAGGGAAAGAACGCATGCAAGATCTATCCTTCATGAGTTGTAAACAAAAGAAAATAACAATCCAATTGTGCGTGAAATACAGTGTGTACATTTTAATCACAAAAGAATTAAAATAACGACACTTTCTTCATGTTAACTGCATACAACATTAAGACTAAAGTGTGCCCAGATGCCAGCCTTACTTTGAACCACTCTTGCGTGGCGACCGAAGATGCATCTTTGGTGGCCTGATGAGCAGTAGTTCTTTTCCTTGTTGCTTGAAGATCTTCGGGGCACCGTCGCTCATCCGATGATCTTGAAGGGTTCTTGATTTAGTCCGTCGACATTTTAAAAAATGAAAAGGGATCCGGTCGCCTTTTCTTCCATCGAACACTGCGTTGGTTACAGTATAATTAACCAGTGAAGTTAAAGTCGCAACTGTGCAAGAGAAAGTACATTAAACTTAGCCTGGAAGTTTGGTACAAATATCCCGCTTCATTGTTTCTCAGCTCTTTTCTTCTGCAAAGAGATGGTGTCTCTTTAGGCAGATAGGATCACTCGCCAGAGAGATCCAATGCCAGGGAGTAACAGTGTCTTTTTATGCAGGTAGAAACAAACCGCTAGAGACACCCACTGCTAGAGAGAACCTCTGCTAGCGAGATGCTGCTAGAGCGAACCGCTGCTAGAGACAGAGTTGGAGAGCGTTAGAGAGTTGGAGAGAGAGCTGGAGAGGGAAAGAATTTGGATTTTTCTGTGGTTTTATGGCGCAATTGCATCATCACTGTATCTGGTATCTGGTTCCATTGCTGTATCCAATACCGTTACAGTGAAAGCTGAGAAGATGGGTTCAGATTACCCATGGGGCTAAGTAGGGAATTATGGGTAGTATGGTCTACGGGCCTGGCAACCCCTACAATACCCAGCTATACCTATCATTCCCACCAGATGATCCCACAGTCTTGGCGTGGATCTTGGCTTGTCTCTCAGACTTATCCACTTTGATGCAAGAACGCCACCTTCAGCTAAATCTCTTGACTTCTTGGTCATCCCAGCAAATCAATCTATCCACCACAATATCAATATAAAATCATCTCTTCATCCCTAACCCTGACCAAGGTAGCAAGAAACCTGGGTGTCATGATTGATGACAAGCTATCTTTCTCCAACCAGGTTGTGGCGGTGTCCCAGTCGTGTCACTTCGCTCTTTACAACATAGGGAAAATCAGGCTTTACCTGACTCAGTATGCCACCCAACTCCTGGTACAAGCCCTGGTTATCTCTTGCCTCGACTACTGTAATGCCCTTCTTGCGGGTCTGCCAGCATGCACAGTGAGACCCCTACAGATGGCCCAGAACACAGCGGCACGTCTGGTTTTCAATCAACCTAAGAGAGCACATGTCACACCACTACTTACCGACCTCCACTGGCCACCCATGGCCACTCCAATCAAATTCAAGTCACTGACGCTCACTTATAGCGTGACTTCTGCGTCCACACCCATCTAACTACTCTCATGCTCCTTCTCATCTGCTGCGTTCCTCCAAGGAACATCGTCTGGCATTGCCATCCCTACAAGGCAATCTCAGTCCAGACTGCTTGTGGTTCCCCAATGGTGGAACAAGCTACCAACTGAAATCCGAGCATCCCTCTCTATCTTCAAGAACCTCTTGAAGACTCACCTTTTCCAAGAGCACTTCCTCTCCTAACTACTAACATCACTAACCCCCTAATACGCCTTACTCACACCTTCTATACCTACTCTCTTACTCTTCTATAGCTACTCTCCTGCCTCTATCTTGAAGGAAACTTACACTTACTTCTTACTTCTTGCTCACACTTAGCGCCTACTCTCAGGTCTCTCGCTATCCTGGAGCTTGAATTGTTTTCCCACTTGTAAGTCGTTTGGATAAAAGCATCAGCTAAATTAACGTAATGTAATGTAATTAGGTGGTGAAATACTGGTCAAATAACCTGCCCTTTGTGAGGATTATTAGGAATTAACAGATCACTAAAATACCAGGGAGCAAGACTGTTTAGAGCTTTACAAGTGAACAACTTCAGTTTGAATAATACTGAACGATATAGGAAGCAATTGTAGAGAGGACAGTACAGGGCTGCTGCGTTCATTTTTTCCATGCATCTATGGCTCTTTTACCTGGCAGCTGTATTCTGAATCAGCTCTAAGTCTGTTTAGGGACACTGAGGTACAACCAGAAAAAAGAGCATTTTGTAGTCAAGTCTAGAACTGGTATTGTATAACTATTCTGCATTTTGAGGAGAGTGCAGTATCTTCCCATTTCTGTTGAACAATTTCTCTTGGAGAACTGAGAAAGTTCATCTCATGTACCCTGACCAATACATATATATCCGCGTGTCGTCAGCATACCAGTCGAAACTAACACTATGTTTATGAATAATACCACCAAGAGACAGCATATACACTGAGAAGAGCAGAAGCCCTAGTACTGAGCCTTGAGGAACACTGTACTATGCCTGAATATGATCAGATGACACACAATTAACATGCATAAATTGGTAAAAGTCGCTGAGGTAGGATCTGAACCAGGAGTGTGCCAACAAGGTTTTGTAGCCTAATAAAAAAATTATATGATAATCTACAATGTCAAATGCTTGTCAAGTGCTTGAATCTAGCAGCATACACATTCATCACTTAGAGCAGTCTCTGTGCTATGGTGTGGTCTAAAGCTTGGCTGAAAAACTAAATATTGGTTCTGTGTAAAAATGAATGCAACTATTTGGCTGCAGACTTTAGAAATAAATCAAATTTGTGTTTGAAATAGGTCTACCGTTGGATGGGACACAGAACCAGATTTGGTTCTATATCAGATGTCGTCAGAAGACATCAGATGTCTAAGGTATAGAGACAACTTTATCATATTAAATCATAGTAGTTTGTCAGTTTAGGATTAAAGTTTTATATATATATACTATAGGGGGGGGAAACAGGAAATATATAAATATAATTCCTGAATATATAAATATATGCCCGAATTTATACATATAATTCCAAATATATAAAAGTAACTGTATATATATATGTAAGTCTGAATATAAATGTAAAGCTGAACATATAAATGTAATTCTGAATATATAAATGTAATTCCGAATATATAAAAGTAACTCTGAATACATAAAAGTTAGTTTATACTCAGGCATATCGCAAGACAGTCATTTTACGGTTTTAAATAATTTCTCTTTTTTTTCCAAGGCTACTGAGTGAGCAAAACAAGTTTAACATCAGCATCAGTAAAATTTTACAGTACAAGCAAAGATCATCAAGCAAAAACATTAAATAATTTAAATTTGAATGAGGCAATAATTTGGACTTCATTACGGGGTCCTTATTTTCTTGGTATTAGCACCTTCCAAGTAGGGGAGCTAAATTTGACAGTGAATTGGGGAAGGGATAGCCCAACGAGGTAGAGAAATAGTAAATAATCTCACAACAAGTGTTGGTTTCATAGAAACCCTCGCTGCAAAATGTGACGGGGGCAACAGAAGACCGTGCTCTTACACCTCAATGGAAAGTTCCAGCGGACACCAAACTACGGAGGAAAGTCTGCATGTTATTTCACTGAATCAGTTTGGAGAAGTGCATCAGGTTGTAAACAGGAGCAGGAAAATGTTCTCCTGCTTTAAAGCCTTGGCGAAAGACAGTGCAGCATCGTGCTATGAATACAGCACTGGTTTCAAAGTCACCTTAAATCCATTCTCTCAGTCAGGAGTTTAAGCACACCACTATACTCACACTCACTCTGAACTAGTGCCACCACCACCCCAGAATTAAATTGTCAGAACAGTATCCACCATCAACAATACAGTTGGCCCTTGGTATCCACAGGAGATTGGTTCCAGGACCCCCTGCGGATTCCAGAATCCATGGCTGCTCAAGTCCCTTACATAAAATGGTGTAGTATTTGTATATAACCTACGCACATTCTCCTGTATACTTTAAATCATTTGTAGACTACTTATAATACCTAATATAACGTAAATGCTATGTAAATAGTTGTTATACTGTATAGTTTAGGGAATAATGACATGAAAAAAAAAAGTCTGTACATGTTCAGTACAGACACAATCATTATAGGCCTAACTACATAGTACATGCACGTCAGCAACAACATTTTCTTTATTTCAGCACTTACAGATTGCTTTCGTTTAATGACCTGAAAGAGGAATACACACAACACAAGTAGCGAATGAACGAGGCACAAGGTGAACAACGCTCAAACAAGTTCTGGAGAGAGACTGAGAATCTGTGAAATGGCAGGAGGGTACAGCAGGGTATGCCTCATTTGCGTGGATTCAACGCAGTGCTCGCCTCGTGGCAAAGTTTCGTTTTTTAGAACTTTCTGTTTTTGGGGTTTTTTTCTGTTTTTTTTTTTTTTTTTTTTCATGAATATTTTCGATCTGCGGTTTGTTGAATCTGAGGGTGTGGAACCAGCAGATACGGATTGCCGAAACTGGACATCAGGATCCTCCCAGACATAATGCTGTACTGTTTCACTAAGACAAGCACATTATTCTATTACCAGAAAAACTTCTTTCAATAATGTCACCTTTCACTTTCCATGCATCTGTAGCTCTTTGATTACTGTGCATTTTGGCCTGGCATTTCTGTGAGGGAGTTCATCTTGGTCCATCCTCAACACTTCTCCCACACATTTCAACATTTTAAGTGCAAACCAGTCAAAATGTATGTTAATTATAATATTAGGATATTATTATGTATTCAAAATATATTATAGAATTTTCATGAGTAAGTTCAGCAGCAAATGCCTAATAAGAACAAAAATATTATGTAAATACTGCAGAGTATTATACTGGTTTAACTCTTTTCTAGTCTACAGTGCAGCCCATATTGTTTGACCTTGAGTGAGATGCTGGCAGGTTTTTTGAAAGATCATAAGCAGAACTGTTTCTCCAATGATCATTGGGGAGTGCTGAGGACTGTGGCACGACGGCACATGGAGTAGCTGGCAGTTGATGAAAAGCAAACAGGGTTTCCTAAGCTCATCCCAATTAAAACTCACACACTCACACAGACACACACTCACACACACTTACAGGAACACAATCAAATATGTACAGTCAGTGAATGATAGCTGTTGTGACCTGAAGGAAAGGCTGGCAGTGGGCAGACAGCATGCTAATAAGGGTACCTTTTGCCATGGGCTATTTAGGGAATAGCCTCTCATCCCACAAATTCCCCACACTGACAGAGGGGAAAAAAGGAAAAGAGGAGAACAGTTGAAATTCCCTATTGCACAATTCAAGGACAAAAGAATCTAAAATGGATCTTTATCTTTGCTCTTGGCCAATATCCATATTAATTATAGCAAAAACACAAATGACAGTCAATAAAACACAGAGTGAAACCAAATGGGTATAAGGAAAGACTGTTTGGTATATGGGTATAAGGAAAGACTTTGTAGGGTTGTCAGTGCAAACATCCTGGGCCCTGCGGGACTCTGCAAACTGTTCAGCAGAAAACAGATACTGCACTTGCCAAAAGTCATGTTAAACATGGAAGGGAAGGCGTGATTATAATTATTGTTGTTATTATTATTATTATTATTATTATTATTATTATTATTTTGCTGTTAACATATCACGTGACGTTCCAGGGGCACATCTTCATAATGAGTCATTTGAACAAGGGCATTTTTAACTCCTCTATGAATGGTGACCTGCACTAAAATTTCAGGTCACCTCCCTACCAGAAAACCAACTCGCCTACACACACATTCCTCCTGTACTCCTCCACAGTGGTGCAAAGCTCCTCAGAGCTTGGCGAGTCTCCAGAGCAGAGCAGGGGTGCAATGGGGCATGGTGGGAGACAGCGATGGAACACACATTGCACGCAACAGGGCACTCCCCACCAGGCTCCCGCTGCAAGGCACAACTCTCAAGGACATAGAGAACTGGGACATCATGTTTGCAAACGCTTCCCAGTCCAGATCTGGTACAGAAGACAGGACAGTTTTCACTGTGTCTGTAATGTGATTGGACTGAAAAGTGTTTACATGCCTGAGAGTATGGATGGACTCTTTTTAACTCAACCTGACTTTACAATTGAGCCATCGCCCCTTTCAGTGGTTTGTTAGTAGTGAACAAATATCGCAGAGATTGGGAAATGTAAATGGGATTTTACCACAGCTTTTGACTAAATTATTTTAACAGTTTAATGTTACATTACTGTTGCTTAATTGATGTTCTTATGGGTTTTGCACCAACACATATCAGAATCACTTTTGTCACTCTCCTTTTTTTGCCTCCTTTTTTCCTAATCTTATATGTTGAACCACCACCCAAAAAACAGTCCAGTCTCTGGCAGAAGTTAGTGATGCTAAAACACACATGCGAGAAGCCAGCCACTTTTCCTTCAACAGGTTAAGTTACCAGAAACCTGAAGGAAGGCACTATTTACAGTGAAACTACATAGATGGCTGTCCATTAGTGAAGCAGTGGTAAGCAGTTCCAACTCACCCACACAGAGACACACAGTCAACTGTATTCCCTCAGACTTTTAGCCACGATTGCCAACCGCTTTGGCTGACCCCAAAAGACACTTCTTCCTGCAGTGTTTCCAAATTGCCTCATGTTAATATGAGTTTCTTCATACTTTTCAGAATGCAAAATAATTTTGACAGTAATGTTTGGTTTTCAAAGGCCATTGCTCTTCTTATAATTCTTACATTGCTCTTCTTATATTAAATGTTGTTTCTGGATTATAATTCCAGACTTTATAATCATAAAAAGTATACATGCTTTCCAACTTATGACTTTATATTCATAGAAAGCATACACATAGAAAGCATAACTATTTTATAGTTACGACTTTATAATTATAAAAAGTATACACACTTTACAACTTGTGACTTTATATTCATAGAAAGCAAACATATTTTATAAGTTCTGACCTTGTAATCATAAAAAGCACACATATTTTTATGTACAAAATACTTGTGTGCAGGTAATCAGTGATGCTAGATTCCTGGTCACATTTAAGTCTGAAAAAGATTCTGAATTTCATGTCAGCTTACAGTGTAATGTGAACCTGTGAGCTCTGCACTTCCTGACACAGTTTCCCCTTTTACAGAGTTTCATATTGTTCAGATTTCAAGGCGATCTTATGATGTTTTTAAGCCTCTCTGACACCTCCATTACAGCTGTTTCCCACCAAAGAAGAGTACAGAGTTGATTTGTGTGTTTTTTAATATCCACTCATCCAAGACGCCTCTAAAGCAGTATTGTTACTGTCACATTTCCATACGTTTTGGGTGTGTTTTGGTTTGCAGTGTGGTTTTTGTCCTTGATATAAAAGCAAAGCTTTCCAATGTAGATATGGGTGTGTAATTTAAAAGAGTTCTGGCCTGACTGTCTGTGTTCATAGCTGCTGTGGGTGCCTGAAATGCTAACAATCTCTCTATCTTATCTCCAAGCGGCTTGTATGGGTGCCAAACTGTGCTAAGCATGGACTGTCCCCCAAAACATTCCCCACCTCAATCCCTCCCAAGAACAACCCACCCAACCTGGCTCCATTGATCCGCACCTTCATTCTCCTCCCTTAATGGAGAAAAGGTCATGTCGGGCCCTCCATCCATCTTGGGCAAGACGTCATGCAAGGGATTTTTCTCATCAGGAGCAGTGGGTGACCACCTGTGTGCGCCTACCCCTTGACTCCCACTCATTCCAGTCTGGTTTAAGGGAGTTGTTTTTTCACAGGGAGCATGATGGTAAAGTGCATCCTGAGGACCTCTTTCTAATTTGTTGCTCATGTTAAGGCCCTGCTGGACTCCCTGACAAATCAATGGCATTATTTCCCTAAAACGCCAGCATGGTGAGAAACTGCACGCAGGGTGCTTTTAATTCAACCGGCATCTCAGCGTGGCCTGGGTCCGCCATTGATCGGGCCCACGCTGGACGACGTGCGCCTTCTAGGGGACATTCTATTTGAGTCCCCCTGGGCTGGTGTGGGGGTTGCATGGCAGGAGGAGAAAGCACAGCTGTGGGGAGGTGCCAAAAACATTGAAAACAAAAATGTGTACAAATTACTGTAAAGGGAACGTACATTAGAGCAATTAGATGTCTGCGTGTGCCCTGATATCAACATTTTTGGTTTTGCCCGGTGTTTTTTCTGGATGCAAACTTTCTGGGAGCAACATTTGGAAACAACATTTCGTGCACTGATGAATTTTGAGTCATATTCATAGACCCTCGAGATCCAGACCAAAAGATGTGCTTCAAGATGTGCTTCAGTTCTTCACACCATATATATAAGCTAATATTATGCTTATCAAAGATCATACCCTTCCAGAATGATCCAAAGATCATTCCCTTCCATTGTGAGAGTGAAAGAACTGTCTCTATGCACTAAAACCAAAGTCATACAGTCATGTTTCTACCATAATCAAAAAGTATGATGCCATACCCAGTGGAAATAAATCTAATTAAATGTTCATTTTAAGATGACAGGAAAATTAGATTCAGATTAGAACAAAATTTAAAACTAAACACACATTTTAAAAAATATACATCTAGATCAGATATTTCATGTCTGATGTCACAGTGGACAAACAAAATGGAGACTTCTCTTGCTTATTAATGCTTATTAATTGCTTATTAATATTAATCGAAAATGGTTTGAGTAAACTAAATGGTTTGAATAAACAACAAATTTGAGAAAATCTATGAGCAATTTGCCCCTAAAGACACTGACGCTACACCACATTCTGCTTTTCCCACCATGCATCATCTGATAAATGAAAAAAAAAATTGTGTTCTTTTCACAGCCAAAAGTGGATCTAGTCCATCAGTATGACTGAACAGGGTTAGGGTTAGGGTTAGTGATGGAGCTGCTGAAGACAGATTATATGCTGTTTCTAGATTACAGTGATGGAACTGCTGAAGACAGATTATAGGTTGTTTCTAAATGATGGTGATGGAGCTGCTCAAGATAGATTACAGGTTGTTTCTAGATGTGTAACGTGTTTCTCAAATTCATCATTTTTTTTATTTTTAGTAGCAATTTCAGGACCTACAAATCAAAGATATGATGTTGGCAGACAGTGTGTAGACACTACACAACTATATGTGTTCCGGTATTATTGTCATCAGAGTGCAGCCTGCTCTTCTGATTAAGGGTAGAAAACAGAACAAGGTCTTCAAATTGATTTGTTTTAATGTTCAGTTTCTAGAATTGAAAATAATCCATGATATATAATAAACACTGTGGGGGAGTATAAATTTTGCTGGTTAGGAAACATTACAGTTAGACAGACATTAATGCCTGTTGTGGTATATCTAGATGCTGATGCATCAGAACCTGCATGAAGCAGCACAATCAGCTGCCAAACAGACCACTGCCACACAATACCATGGCAAATCACACACAAACCTGGGCTTATTTCAGGAATCAGGATTTTTCAGTTGGCCATATAACTTCAGTGGAAAGACAAAAGAGTCCTGCTGCAGCCCAGCTGAGGACCGTTCCAATTGGACAGCCCAGACATTTAGAGGATACAAGAGTACTGTTGTTGACATATGATACTTATGATAACAGCACAGTAACATGCAGCGGCTTCCCCGGACCACGAATACAGTGTTTTTGTTTGTTTTTGCAGTCTCTCTGTTTGTTTCTGGATTGTTTTAGTGTAAAATGTGCGTGAGGAATACACATAGACTGAAATACAACCGCTGGACTCTACTGGAAATAAAGGAAAGACGTCCAAACTACAACAACCCTACTGGAGAGGGAAATGAACAAAAGAGCTCCGCGACCTAGGCCTGCTATGTGAGCCAGGTTCTGAGTCACCCGCAGCAGTGGCCCCAACAAAGAGAGCAGTGCGAGAGGAAACAGAAGCCTGGGAAGCGGGGAGGTTTACGGGCTAGGCTAAAAGCTAACCCCACCAGACCGGCCATCCCATATATATTATACTGGTGAATGTTCGCTCCCTAGACAACAAACTCAATAACATCAGACTACTGAGATCTGTACAGTGAGACATGAGGGATGGCTTTGTCTTCATATTCACAGAAACGTGGCTGAATAACAACATCCCTGAAGCGGCCATTCAGCTAACGGGGCTAACAGCTATCCATGTGGACAGGGACACCAGCAAGTCTGCAATGATATCAACACAGAATGGTGTGCAAACACTATGCTGATCTCCGAACACTGTTCATCGATGGTGGAATATATGGCAGTTAAATGTAGACCCTATTATTTGTCACAGGAGTTTACCGTCATCATTATGGTGGCAGTGTATATTCCCCCCGATGCTAATACTAAGGACGCACTATATGAACTGTAAGAAGCCATCAGTGAACTGCAATCTCTTCACCCTGGTGGATTTTTTATTATCGCCGGGGACTTCAACCAAGCAAATTTAAAAACTGTGCAACCCAAACTCTACCAGCATGTCAAGTTTCCAACCAGAGGACTCAATATACTGGTCTGGTCTACACAAACATCAAGGCCCCATACAAAGCCACCCCCTGCCCCCACCTACGACTTTCTGACCACACCACTGTAATGCTCACCCCTGCATACAAACCATTGCTGAAGAGGGCAAAACCTGCAACTAAACAGGTCAGAGTGTCTCCAGAGGGAGCTATTGAAGACCTGCAGGACTGCTTTGAACATACAGACTGGAGCATCTTCAGAGAGGCAGCAACCAGCAGCCATCTCACAGACATTGAGGAGTACGCTGCCTCAGTGACTGGTTACATTAACAAGTGCATTGAGGATGTTACAGTCATGAAAACCATCACCACTCAAGCCAATCAAAAGCCATGGTTTACAGCAGAAGTTCACAAACTGCTGAAAACTTGGGTTGCTGCTTTAAGAGCGGGAGATGATGGGGAACAGCTCAGAGCAGCAAGAAGCAACCTGTACCAAGGCATCAAGCTGGCAAAGCGTGACTATGTACATAGAGTCAATCACCACTTCACCTGCTTGAGAGACACACGGCGCATGTGGCAGGACATCCAGTCCATCACAGACTACAGGACCCTGCCACGTGTCTGCGACTCTCTACCAGACGTCTCTCTATCAGATGCCCTAAGTGCTTTCTACGGCAGGTTTGAGGCCCAGAACACCGAGCCGGCGAGTCGGAAAGTCGGAGGAACCTCACCAACCCCGACTTCAAAATCCAAGATGGCTGTCCCCAGTCGTGAAGAGTAGTAGTTTACTGCTTATTGGCACTCCGTCTTAGTTGTGTCTTATTAAATCAGTCGTACACACAGTATGACTGTGGACATGTTGCTACGGTGTTTGTATGCGCAAAATACTGCATAATGTGTTATCAGCTGGTATTGTTGACAATAGCTAAGAGTAGCTAACCTGGCTAAAATGGTTTTCTGACTTGTTGTTTGGGAATGCGGTCAACTTGGGTGTGATGTCATTCCCAGCTCAGAGTTCCGATGACTGAGGCAAATGGAATGCAGCATTTCTTCCCCCAAGCAGTCTGGCTCCTGAACACCATGCTGCCCCATCCTCTCTGGACTCCATGCACAAGGAGATCCTTCCATAGTTGCACACAGTGCTGGTTGATCCAAGTACATACCCATGTTGCACTCTCTGTAAATGTTTACATACTGGATACAGCTCTACAACGTATACTTTATTTAATATCGCACTCCCTGTCTTTTGCACAGTACCTGTTTACACACTGTCTTACTGTTCATACATTGTTTTCTGTTTTACAGTTCTACGCTGTTAACTTACTTATGTTTAACGCACTGTGTCTTCCTCATTACTCCAACAATCGACTGCCGCTGTGTGCAAACCCTCATCGTACCAGAGCCGCAAAACTTTCCCTATTCATTTTCGACGGGAAAATAAGTGATTAAAAACGGCAATTGTGAAACGAAATGGTTGTCACACTGAGAATGCTTGCTCACGCTCACCCTCCTGTCCACTAATATTTATCGACATCAATCCCAATTATGTATGACTGTATGGAAATAACTGTTAAATTTATGCAAGATAAGCATAACATGTTGGGACTACAAATCTATTACTGTACATATTATCATTTAAGTTTCAAACATACTGAATTAAAAACATCATCTGACTAAAAACATCTCATATCTGACAATGTGTGGTCTATCTGTTGAGGCCCCAGGACTTGATTAAAAAAAAAAAATGTTTTTAGGAGTTAAGAAAATGTCCACTCACTCCTCTACACTCTCATTCACTGGACTGCTTTTGTGTTCTCCCTGACTGCCTCTGTGTTCTTACTCACTGGACTGCCTCTGTGGTTGCTACACCACATCTGCGGAACAGCTTATCACTCAACATTATAGAAGTGCCCCTTCCTTTTCTATTTTTAAATCAAGACTTAAAACTCACCTTTGTTCCATAGGCCTTAAAACGCATCGATCCGTGTGTATGGGTGGCCTACTGATGTTGACATGTAGTCCATGTATTATTCTGAATACTAATGTTCACATTTTTTGTGCTATTTATCTTTGTACAGCACTTTGATCAGTGCAAGCTGTGTTTAATGTGCTTTCTAAATGTACTTACTTACTTACTTACTTACTAAATTTGCATATCAATAGCCTTCCTGATTCTCTTCTTTTTCAACACCTTTTTAGGCATCTCTATATCTTTGCGGAAAACCAGATAACTAAATGACTCACGGTTAAAGTGGATCAAATTTTCTCCAATATGAATGGCATTTTTGCTTTCTTCTGTGGCATCACTGGTTTTGTGTATGTGGGGGGAGGGGTGTTCTGTGGGGGTTAGAGTGTACCTTCAGTTCACACACACACACACACACACAGTCTCTTATCACCCTGAAGCAGCACTGCTCCAGCCCAGTAAAGCTAGCTGCCTCCCCTGGGTCCTACTCTCAAGCCTCTGGTTACTACTTGTTTTTGCACCATTTATTTAGTGTGACACATCTCCAATTAAACTGGAGAGGCTGCTGTATTTCCCCCCGTAACCACCCCATATCCCTCCCCACAGACTCACTGTCACTGAGAGTGAGTCGGAGAGAGAGAGAGAGAGAGAGAGAGAGAGAGAAATATCATGCCTCCCAGGTATGACTGCAATGTCATTTGTCCTACACAGAGAGGTGCCCCTGAATCAGAATTGTCAAAATATTGAACAAGCTAATCACAGGCCTAAATCAAGCCTGTTCATGGCTGGACAACCTGACAGTGCCCTGACTCTCCTCACTGGCTCCTGACAGTTCCCTGACTCTCCTCACTGACTCCTGCCCACACTCCTCATATCAGCTAAGCATTGGCCACCTGAGCAAGAGTGTGATAAAACTCAGCCTTTGTGTGAACTGTAAGTCTTAAAGAGTCATAAACAAACACTTTCGGATGCGATGCAATGTACAGAATTGAGAAATTTAGTGCTTTTTACTGACAAGCTGGCGTGTCTCAATAATTTCATAGTGGTACATCAACATTTTTACATTTTTTTTTCTCTTTGGTAATGCATTAAGTAAAACAGAATGGCAGAGTGTTACTCTGGTGGAGCTTGGCTCACTGGAATCAGAGGGAAAAAACTTAGTACTTTGTTTGTCGTTTCCTCATCTCTGCACCCCCTGCTGGTCCCAGAGTCGTCACAGGAGGAGTGACTTTGTCTGACCCCTAGCCTGTCTGTGGGTACACAGCTGAGTGCATGCTGCTGCCAACCCTGATTGGCAGGGGAGCGTTCGATGGCCCGCCTCCACCAAGCGTGTGTGCCAGAGGGAGGCCCAGCGGCAGCTGCGAAGGGTGGAGTGGCCAGCTGTGGAGCAGCAGGGTGGAGTGACGGCAGAGAGATGCCATAAGACCCACACACATGCACACGCACACAAAAAACAAATGCACACACAGATACACACACATGCGATCTACCTCTCCACGCTGATGGATTCAAATATTGCAAAAAACACGCATCACACCCACGGTTCTGTATGGTTCTATGCATTCCACCATTCACAGGCATGGTGTTCCTCTGCTAACAGCCACCCTGATGCTTGACCCACCCTGAAATCCCACTCCAAGCACACACACTGGCCAAACATCTGCCGTGCCATCTGCATTCTCCCCTCTCTGACGTGTCAGGTAGTGTCACTCTATAGCTCTAGAGAGAGACAGATGTGTGTCCACTCATGCTGTAACTGGAAATGTTAGAGTGAAAGAGCATCACACTCTCTCAATGTAATGTCCACTGTGTACAGGTATATGATGATATAACTGAGTGTTTGTATTTGCATTTCCACTGCGTACAGGTTTATGGTCTCTTCCTCAATGAACTGGGTGCTTGTGTTAAGCGGCTATATGAACGGATGAAAACTGACCAGTGGCCAATTACTGGTGACCAGCAAACTTGACATGCATTATGAAGCTGCTTGTTGCTTTAGTGTTTTCGCAAGCCAACAGCTCAGGATTAATGTATTCCAATGGTACGGATACACTCCTACTGTAACACTACTGTACAAAAGTGACCAATCACAGGAGACACACACACAAGGCGTCACACACATATCAACTGTAAATTTACCCCCCCCGAACACCAGTTATAGAGCCCTTAGTGTAACATCTCCCCATAGTTTTAGCACAGTCGTTCTGTAACTGAGTATATTTATTGTATTGGACTGTTTGTAGTCTTGGTATTTATTGTATTTATTGTATGTCTGACTGTATGTGCTGCTGTCTGTCTATGTTGCACCATTTGGTTCAAGGAGGATGTCATTTCGTCTCTGCTGTATGCTGTGCTGTATATGGCTGAGATGACAATAAAGCTACTTGACTTGACTTGACATCAACATGTTCAACAAACATGCGAAAAAGTAATATTTTGTGTTATTTTGATCAGTTCTTCCTAATCTATTTCTAGGACTTAGATGAACAGTTACATTTACATTTACACTGATTCACTTTGCAGACACTTTTATCCAAAGGGACTTCCAACACAGGCAGAGAACAAAACAAAGCAAATAACCACTGAGGAGCTGATTACTGCACAAGTGCCACGGCTAAGTTCATTATAAGGCTGGATACACATGCAAGTAGGTTAAAGGAAAATAAGATTCGAAGCAAAGTATAAATCAATCTAAGGGAGTTTTTCCTATACCACTGTTGCCCTGTGTTTGCTCACTGGGGATCTAAGAACTGGCATCCATTAAAGCTGCCAAATGACACTGTCCATCGTAAAAAGCACCATACAAATAAAACTGACTTGAACTGAAAGTGATATTAAACAGCTGGTTTAAACAAGAAATGCATTGCCGCCAGAAAATGTGAATGTGATTGTTCCGCAGCATCAGTTTTTGAATGAGATTTCATAACTGGCTTGTGTTCTAAGTCTAAATATGATCAGTTTTTGCATAGCAAAAGACCATTTGATCCAACAATCGACTGCCGCTGTGTGCAAACCCTCATCGTACCAGAGCCGCCAAACTTTCCCCATTCATTTTCGACGGGAAAATAAGTGATTAAAAACGGCAATTGTGAAACGAAATGGTTGTCACACTGAGAATGGTTGCTCACGCTCACCTTCCTGTCCACTAATATTTATCGACATCAATCCCAATTATGTATGACTGTATGGAAATAACTGTTAAATTTATGCAAGATAAGCATGAAACTACATATACACAGAAGAAAAAAATTGAAAAAACATTTCTTTGGACCATTGTATGAGAAAGGAATCACAATAATTTATTGTCATTTTGTTTAGGTCGAGGGGAATACATTTTTACACTAGGATAAGGACAGACAGGGCACCCTGAGGCAGCCCAGGGATGCCACCAAACCAAATGTTACAATTCATACAAAGAAACACTGCTTTCTTACATTCTAGGGCGTGGTCATGCGGCCACACATCTTTACACCATGTACTTCATCAATCATCTAATTAGAGTGGGCCGTATACGTGTTTACACATTTACAATCTGCCCCACAGAATTTCTCTTATGACCCTTGTCAAGGACAAGACAATGTTCATTCAAACTGATGCCCAAAAGAACCCATCTTCTGCCTTAAAACCACGTACACCTCTATCTGTCAGCATGTGTATGTGTGTAGATCTGTCTTTCCATTGCTAAGTCTCACCGTGTGTGGGGTGGATCTCAGTCTGTCCACTCCTTTGCCCAACTGTATGGGTGTGTGTGTGTGTTTGAGCTTTGTCCACTCTTCCAAATGACTGTATGTAAATGTGTGTATGCATGCGTTCTTCTCTGTCTCACTGAATGTGAATATCAGCGTGTGTTTGTGTGTGTATAGACTTTTGTCTGTCCATTCCTGTCGACGGTATGTAAATGCACGTGTGTGCGTGTATGCACATGCAAACTACAGCCCGACCGATACAGGATTTTTAAGACCGATACCGATTTCGATATTTGGGGATTTAAAAATCCGATAATGATATATCTGCCGACTCTCTCTCTCTCTTTTTTTCAAACACACAACATAAACAAAGACGTGTAACGTATATGAGTCTTCGTCCTTTATTGTCATAAATAGTACTTTGAACAAAAGTACAACAAAATATATTAAAGTTTTGATAAATAAGGCAGTAAACTGATACACTGACCTACAGTAAACGCTTCTGATGAATGCATCTAATACAAGACGAGGACAACGAGGACTTGGGATTTCATACTACACATCTGAAAGAGAGACTAGATAGCTTTGTGTGGCTACCAAGCCACGTTAGATGTTTGTTCAGCTCAAGTTTATTTGCATGTGCCCTCTGGTTTAATAATTTCCAATGCACCGACTGTATGCCAGTTGCGGATATATTTACCATTGCTTCATTAAGCAGAATAAGTTGAACGCTATAGTTTAATCGCTTAATAACGTTAGCGGTCTTCCACTGATGAACATGGCATTAGCTAGCTTTATGGGTAACCTACTTTTGCAAGGGACAGCGTTATAAGCTGCTGTAAGCGATGTTGCCAGAGAAGTTTTAGAAGTGATGAGGGAGAAATGATAGGACTGTTGTTTGTTTACTCACTAGAATTACCACTCTATTTCATACATACACCTACAATCAAGTTTGTCAACAGCTTAGCCTACACCACTCAGGTACCATAATGTTAAATGTAATTTTGAGGTTTGATTGACTGTAGGCTACCCGCTTTCACGTTACCGCACACAGAACCAGGCATGGCTGACACGAATGTCGTAACATAGTTGAAGAATCCATCTGTTATATTCACATAGAATATATTGGTAAGATTTGTTTAACGGCAGTATTAACCGATAGATATGAGATGGTAACAAATATCCCTACTGGATGCTGAAATATGCTTGCTTGTTATTGGTCTATAGCACACGCAGATAGAGTTTGTCAGCGTAGTCTCAGGGTGTGTGAAGTACCCTTCCTGCAAGAGAGTCAACATGTTTGCAACCAAAACACCAAATAAATACTTTGAGTTGTAGCACGTCGTTGGCAGGAATTAATCTAGGTAGTCCTACATATTATACAAGACAAGACACTGTCTTCCATCTCTCCGTATCTTTTTCAATTGTCATTTATCGGCCTTTATGAACGCCGATATCGATTTATCTGCAATTTGCTCATATCGGCCGAATCAATAATATCGGCGCGCTGATTTATCGGTCGGGCTCTAGTGCAGACCTCTACTTCTCTGTCTAACTCAATGTGAATGTGTGCGTGCAGACCTGCCTGTCCACTCCTGTCTGACTGTATGTGAATGTGTGTGTGGACCTTCCAGTCCACAGTGAATGTGTGTGTGGATTTGCCAATCTGACTGTATGTGAGTGAGTGTGTGTGTGCGTGTGTGTGTGTGTAGTCCTCTGCCTGACCTCTCCTGTCTGACTGTATGTGAAACTCCAGTTTTAAAAGCCATCTGCACATATGCCGCAGGTTCCAGAGCAACATTTTTAAAATCATCATAAAATCATTAACAATATAATTCCATGTATAATGTTTTGTGGTCCAAGCATTTGACAGTACAACATAAAGCAAAGATTATCAATGTGTGGTGCATATGAGTTCAATATTCCTTAGAGTTCGACTTAATATTGTAAATAAATGGCAGTTTCACATTTGAATTCATTCTCTATTGAACTAACAATTACAGATGTCTTAACAAAAAAAAAAAAATACAAATTGATTTTAAACAAAAATTGCCATCCAGGGGTTAAATCTGTTGCTGAACTTGACTCACCGGGTGTTTGTGTTTTAAGGGCGTTTATACAGGTATGAGGAGTAAAGACAAACCATGCAAGCAGCCACACAGATCATCACTTAAAATATGTGACTGTTTTGTTTTTTTTATAATGCACATCATCTGGAGTGAAGATGAGATCTGTTTTCAATCTTTCTCCACTTCATTTTCATCACTATCATTTCATAATTTTCATCACTATCATTTCATCATTTTCATACTCAACAACTATACTCAAGCACCCTTTGTGCCAAATCTCTGGAAAACAAAACAAAGCTAAAACAAAACAAAAACAAAATGTTTAAATTGTGCCAGTAACATTTCAAATGAGACTTTATGGTCCATTTCTGGGGGGCTGTCTTTCTGTACAAGTGATAAGATACACCTGAACAAGGATAAAGCCCACACGGATGACAAAAACACAAGCCTGTACAGTAGCAGATGGCTTCCATCAAAGTTCAACACGGCATACATACACCAAAGACATTAAACGCTTAGTATGGGACAATGCAACAAATGAAAAAGTACATTTCATTAGGACAGACACCAGAGAAGGGAAAAAAACACACACACACACACACACACACACAGACAAGGAAACAATATTCATTACTACCTCAAAAAAATTTCAGTACAAATTGAGCTCTCTGTCAAAAGCATAAAATACATTTGTACATCCTGACACAGATTTGACCTTGACACAGGTGAAGGGTTCTCCTGGTGGAAGCTCCCTCTGTCCCAGCCTACCCCTCTGCCCTAAGCCTTATTGCTTTTTTTTTGTTTTTTTGTTTTTTTAGATGTTTGCACAAAAGGAGAAAGCAGATGGTGACTCATACAGTGCGGCGGAAACACCAGGGTGGTCATCCTGCTGAATACGAAAATTCAGGTCAAAAAAGAATCGTGTGCTGAAAATATAAGGCGATTTTGACTTTCTTTTCTTTTTTTTTTTTTTTTTAAGGCATCGCTGCTTCCAAGCAGCTTTTTGCCAACCTCATACATGCAGAGCAATAGGAATTCAATGACGGCCTCTGAATTCTCACAACTCAATTAAAATCTTATCAAGTTATGCCACCCAATAAATAAGAGAAAAAATAATTATAGATTTTGTGAAGCTGTGTTGGCTGTGCTAAAAACCAAATCAAGCTTTTAGCTCCACTGAATGATTCTGAAAACCAATTGGATTCTGTATAGGTGTAAGAGGGTGTGTATGTTTCTGTGTTTGTGTGTATGTATCTGCGTGTGTGTGTGTGTGTGTGTGTGGTATAGAGGGGGAGTCTCGGGGAGCAGTAGTGTGTGCGTGTGTGGTTATAGAGGAGGAGTCTTGGGGATCAGTAGCCCTTCTGCAGGTCCAGAGATAGTGTACTCTGGGGATCGCTCCAATAGGAAGTGCAATGCCTGTAATTCACTGCTGGTAGTTTCCATACTGACCCTGTGAGAGTGGGGGAGGGGGAGAAGAATGAGAACCCAACGCATTGTTAACTCATCATCCATGAGAATACACAGGCAACCACACGTTAGCAAAGAGTCATTATACCTCATATTTTCATTATTACTAAGAAAACTGATACCTGAATGAGTACTTAAGACAACCGACTCTGAGTACAGATGAAATCTAACTACTGCCTCTGATGATGGTGAATAGAAATCGTCAGCTGATAAACAGATGAACTGAGGCAGTCCAGATAAACATGTGGTCAGAATGCTTTGTAAGCAGCTGCTGTAGTGCATGTCATTACTAATAACTGCCAGTAACTGTTCTATGTCAAATGGGAAGTTGTATCTGATATTCATTCAGTATCAAGATACTGAGTGGGGAGTGCAGACTGATATTTTGTGCTGTTGTTGGTAACATCTGACCAATAGACGGCAGCATGGCCTTAAAGAAGAGGAGACTGAAGGTACAGCTGTGAGGGTTTCATGCCAAATCAGTGGAGGAGAGATGCTGCTGTTAAATACTCAACCTCCTCAAACACACATTATAACCAGTGAACTTTTGGGAATTTTACACAGGAATTTCTAAACAGGGGTCCGAAAGGGCACGGGTGTCTCAGTGATGCACTCTGCTGTAGGTCATAAGATGAAAATGAAAAGACTAAGTTATGGCTTCATTAGCTCTATCTAACAGACATTTTTAGTCTGGGGCTTATTTCTTACAACGTGAGCATGATTTGGACCCCTGGTTACAAAGCAATGTAAAATTGAAAAAAGAAAACACACACATTGCATACACATACACACACACACAAATAGACAGACAGACAGACAGACAGACAGACAGACAGACAGATAGATAGACAGATAGATAGACAGATAGATAGACAGATAGATAGATAGATAGATAGATAGATAGATAGAAATGGGGGGGGGGGACATTTCTATGAAGGAGAGGGAGGGATAAAACAAATCAAATTCAGGCCAGTAATCATTCTAGATTTGATATGGTGGTCTTCACAGCAACCATTACCTTGGCTTGTTACAGATCTAGTCAGGCTTGATAAGCATGGTCCTTTATTTCCTCATGTGACCCTGAATATTCAAACATAGAGATATCAAAGGATGGCTGTGGCCCTCAGCGAGGACCACAGAAAATACAGGGCAAGACGCAGAGCTCAGCCAATCACACCACTGCCTTTAGCCGGCTTCATAACACTGTTCACAATCTGTCCCTGTCAGCTTCTCTCTGGTATAACTCACAACGGAGCCACCATCTCCTGTAAGTCAAACACAATCATTCCACTCCAGACTGAAAAGTCCCCAATCACACTCCCAAACTGGACACAACAGCCCTTCCCAGCATGCACTTCTCACTATTAACCTCCTGCCATACTTACCAACTCTACTCTAGCTTCAGCATCATTTGAGTCTGAATAAAGACCACTCCCTAGGTAGCTAACATCTGTCAGCGTATGAGTCTGTCTCTTGTTTGTAGATCATTAAAAGTTCATCTAAGAGAACAGAAATACACAGAGAACAGAGGCCTAGCCTTGCTTTAGCAGGGGTTAAGCCTCCGGTGCCGACTTACCTGGTCGTAGCCGTAGGGGCGTTGCGGCTGGCCCTGGGGTGGGCCGGGCTGGGGGGGCCTGTAGGCTGCGTACTGCTGCCCCTGGCCCTGAGGGAAATTAGGGTACTGACCTGGGCCACTCTGAGCCGGACCTAGGCAGTAAAGGAAACACGCGTTTTATATTGCTTTAGAGTGTCAGAGCAGTCCAGGGCATACTTACACAAGACAACATGACATTTCACATAGTATTTCTGTTTATCGCAAAGTGACCGAGCAAAATTCAACAGATACAAAACCGTTACAGGCAAAATTCTGCCATCCTGAAATGAGAAGGTCCCAATTCTGATGTACAGGGCTTTGAACAGCTTTAGGCTGCAGACACATAAAGCACTAGGGGTGTAACAATTCTCCAAATCCATGGTTCGGTTCAGACCTCCATTTTTGAGCCACGGTTCGGTTCAGACCTATTTTTTGGGGAGGGGGGTGTGGCGTAAGAACAAACAGGGAAAATTTCTAATAAAGTTTTATTAACTACCAACAATTTGGAACAGTAAAGAGAAGAACACTAAAGAACATGGTAGATTAACTTCACATAAATTAACTACGTAAACAAAAATAGATTAATACAAAAAAAGTTACAAAATAAACTTCTCTGAAGAGCAATCAGAAATAAACAGCCGTTGGCGTGTTCAGTTAATCACACATTTTTGTAGGAATGCTTCAATTAAGTTTGAAGTTCGTTAAGAACACCATCATGTCCACATTCTCAGGTGAGAGGCTTGCTCTCTGTGCTGTCACAATGTCCCCTGCAGTAGAGAAAACCCTCTCACTGTGGACAGATGTTGCTGGGTCTTCAAGGTAGCATTTAGCCAACTTGGCTAAATGGGGAAACTGGCTCTCAAGGTCCTTCCACCATGTAAGTGGATGTGACTCCACTGGGAGATTCTGCACTGCCTTGTAACGCTGCACCTCCTCTTCTACCACTTGAGACAAGGGCTTGGGTGGTGGTGTCTGTTCTGCTGGAAATAAGTTTCCAAACAGCTCAGTGATTGGTGCCCTTTTGGCTAGAGGTTCACCACTGCTGCTGGAGGCCATTTCTGACTGCTCCTCCATCTCCTCCCTTGAGGCCTGGGCCTAACAAAGAAAAACCCACAAAACAGTTGCAATGTAATGTTACTATTAGATATTATTACAATTACAATATCTGACAAATATTCAAATCCAGGAAACTGACATTAATAAACTACCAAAAACAGATGTACATTTCTGATGGTCAAGGCTTTTATCTTCTGTTTAGTTACAGCTAAATGCTGAAATTAAATGAAAATAAAACTGATTTGTACCGTGCTTTTCACAGCATTTTGTCACTGAGATACTTTACAGGTCTCAGGGCCTAGAAACTAAACTGTATTGATTAAATTGAATGGAATTATTAAATTAATTCAATTGAGATTAAAACTATAACAAAAATACCTGTGGGGAATGGTTATCCAGAATATTCTCAGTCAGGCTGCTGAAGATCTTGCCACGAATGGTCTCATCCAGAAAGGGCAGAGATTTAAAACCTGGGTCAAGTGCAGTGCTCACATGAAGAAACTGAATAAGTGTTGAGTCAGTGTAAGGGTATCTGTAGTTGAAATCAGATGCAATGGCAGATTTGACATCTTTCACAACTGCTGAATCTGAGTCACTCTGCTTCATGGATTCCAGGATTGTGTTTCAGTGGCATTATCATTGAAACT
This sequence comes from Chanos chanos, assembly GCF_902362185.1. Lineage (NCBI taxonomy): Eukaryota > Metazoa > Chordata > Actinopteri > Gonorynchiformes > Chanidae > Chanos > Chanos chanos. The sequence goes on along the minus strand of NC_044499.1, from coordinate 26,677,863 downwards.
GTTGGCAGCTATTCAGTGCTCAACAGCGTTGTCACCATTTTCGGTGGTTTGAGAGCCCAAACCACTTCCTCAGCTATTTTTACATCTTCATCAGACAGTGTAACAATATCCTTAATGTTCCTCTTAATACTCCTGTCTGTAAGTGCTGAGAAAACAGCAGCCTGCAGTTCAAGATAGCGCTCAAGCATGTCATGGCTTGAATTCCACCTAGTGGGTACATCCTGGACCAGCTTGTGCGAAGGAAGCTGGAGCATCTCTTGTTTTTCCTTTAGCACTGCTGCAGTGCTACGACAGAAAAGAAAGTAACCACTTTCAGCACTCTGCCTAAAAGCCGGGACATCTGGTTAACACCCATACCCTTCTGTGATGCCAGGTTAACTGTATGTGCTAAGCATGGAATATGTGGAGTCTGACAGCTTCAACCGCGTTCACAATGTTCTTGGCGTTGTCCGTTGTCATGGGAATGGTGGCGTTTGGTCTGTCAATTTTTCACTCCGCTACAGCTCCCTGTAGTATTTCTGATAAATGGTCACTTGTGTGGGTTTCATAGACAGCGCGTGTCTGGAGAATGGGATTAACAATTACCCAGTTGTCGGTGATGTAGTGCACCGTGATTGTGATGAAGCTCTCTGTTGCAAGGGAGGTCCACCCATCTGTAGTTAAAGCAATGAATTTTACATTGTCCTCCAACACTCAAGCCTCTACTTTATTATAAAGCTGAGGCAACACATTTTGACTGAAATGCGGTCGGCTCAGCACTTCGTATCTGGGTTCCAGGACACTGAGCAAATGCTTGAATCTGTCGTTTTCAACACCTGAAAAAGGGCACATATCCAGTGCTATGAAAACCCCGATTGCCTTGGTAATTGCTTGGACGCGGTCCAAGTTAGCTTGTAGCTTCGTTTTAAAGACACTGGGAAGAGTTAGCTGTTGCTGGGGTTTCTTTTGTGCGCCGCTAAGATCAATGTCGGGATATATGTGCTTGCATATTTGAAGTGTTGCCTGCCGTCTGTGGAAGTGTTGTGAAACACTTACGACAAATTGTGTGTGTTTTGCCTACGACACGACTGCTATCCCCTATACTCCACTGGATAACCAAAATATTCCCACACTGCTGACTTGAATGTATTTGCCGGGTCTGCAATCTCAGGGTTTTTATCCATCTTGAGCTAATTAAACGAGCCTAACTTTTACTGCAGCTGTGATCACTCAATCACGATTGGACCAAAGAGTCACGTGACACATGCGGTTCTAAGACAATAAAATTGGTGTAATGTGTAATACTTACAAAAATATTCAGCTTGCCCTAACTTTAAATAGAATAATAATTTCATGATTTGCATGTGTTATAGTGTTAACTGTGGAATTAAAAATGAGTTTTGTAACAGCAGTAACCTAAGGAGAGCTCAACAGCCTGAATCCCGAGACCATGGACGTAAGTATCGCGATTTCGGTCTCGGTTTCAGAACCGTTACACCACTATTAAGCAAACACCACTAACTCCTCACACTGCTGCCCAGGTGACCCCATACAAGTCTGCACACACCTGCCTGTGATACTCACACTCTCACTCACACACACAGTCTCCTCAGCAGTTCCTTAGGCTCTCCCCTCTCCCAGTTACTCACACTTTCCTTTCTCTTTCCCTCCCAACTCACACACTCCTCCCTCAACAGTTACTCACACTCTCCTTTGTCCTTCTCTCTCAGCCTTGGCCTACAGACACAGATAGTTCTGTACCAGCTCACTGCCCATATTACCCTAATCCCAGTGCTCTCACACAGTGTGGGTGTTTTCACAAGTTAAAACAACTATGATTTATTCATTCGTTTATTTATTTATTACTTTTTTTTTCTTAAAGTGTAATGTAACCTTGTACACGTGTTTGTTTCAATAACTGCTTGTGTGCTTTTACGTTGTTGTTCTTATTTTTGGTGAGCCAAAGACAAATTTCCACCCTGGTAGACAATAAAGATATGTTCTATGATAGAGTAGAGAACTGGGAAAAGTACATGCATACATCTATATGTATCTGACTCTCCATGTATTTACATGCATGTTAATAAAAAGCTGTACAAATATGTCACTGCTTATCAGTGGCACAGTTACCCAATGAACTGAACTTTCTAGAAAAGAGTGCTTAGTTCACAGTGAAACATAAGAACAATATAAACAGCTGGTACTTCACTGATCACTTAAATCACACAGGCCATGTCTGCTTTTCAGTAAGGAGGCTGCAACACTGATCAATGCCAACCACGTAAATGAAAACCACCTCAAGTGTCAATACACAAACTGTGAGAGAGGGACAGACAAAACACATGCCTGACCAAGGCCAGTGGAATACATGCCAAAACTCATTCAGTGCTGATGCATCACTGAGGAGATTTCTCATTTCTGTCACAAAGTTGCCCACAGGAGGGTGTCCACGCTGGGGCATCTAACATCACTCTTAAATAACCCCATTCCATATTATTAACACTCCATATGCATTGCTTGCAAAATGACTAATTAATAAGAACAATAAACAATATGTTACCTACATGACACATATTACGGACCTCTGACTGCCTGATGCTTGTCATGTCTACCCACTGTCCTAACTCTTCTACTTCCTTATGCAGGAGGGTAGTAAATGTAATGATATACTCAGCTCACAGTTCGATTCGATTCACAATACTATGTTTACGGTTCGATTCATCCACGATATTTTTAAGAAAATCAGTTGAACTGACAATGGAATGAAAACAATTTTTGATGCATTAACAATGCTGAACTATTGTTGTCTTTTTGTACCATCAAACCAAAAGTGATGACAGCTTATAGGCCTACCAGCAGGAATTCTGTAAAAGCTAGACAAAAATAATTACTCTTCAAGCATAAAATATTACTGAGCTGAATGGGTCTGTCTGTATTACATTAATCCAAAATTATGAAAATTGCACCTCAAGACAACACTCAAATTTAGACACAAATTAATGAGCTAAGATTCTGTCACAAACACTGTTGATACTGCTGATTATAAAACTTCAGCTATGTTTGTTCCTGAGTGCGTCTCAAAAAGCAGACGTGTCTGGAGTACAAAACTTTTCAGTACCCACTCACTATTGATAACATGCGCCATTATTATAATGTAGCTCTGAACAGCCCTGAACATCCACCCATCTGTCATCGCCGCTTTTTACACTAGTAAAACAAATGATGATACAGGTGACTACTTTCATTTTGTAGATTTATTTACTACTGCTGATGAATTTATATGATGCATACCGCCAACTCATATGATGCGCACCGCCACATTTTTGCACCACGACGTATCGTACTACAATGAATCATTACACCCCTACAGGAGGGCCAAATGCATTTTGACAACATACTGTCAGACAGAGAAGGATAGGCTCTGAGACCTGGTTCTTCCCAATTTTTCTTCTTTCCTCACAGCCAAAGGGAATATTTCCCCTGCCACTGTCACCTTTAGCTTGTCCACTGGGGGTCTCAGGCCCCTTCACCTGAACAACTGGCTTACAACAATGTCCACTGTAGAAACTGCTTTAAACAGAACAGAACTGATCGTTTTGAAATGAGAAGCTGATCAAACATGTTCAGTTCCTCACTCACATGCTTACACACTTGAGGAGAAAACAGGTAAAGGTAAAGGCAGTGTGGGGGATAAGGTATAATGAGAACATGGAGTGTGGAACCAACACACTGGTCTGCTAATGTGGACAGACATCAAGGAGTTGATGATCATTCATGAAAAGAAGCCCACGGCTCATTAAAACTCATGTAAGCAGCCATACATCCTGTCATTAAAAGGCGTGGAGCCTTATTCCTCTGGCTGAAATGAAACCATGCAGGACTGTGAGGTGCAAGAGAGGATCTTAACCTTGTGGCAGCGAGAGAGAGAGAGGGGGAGACAGAGAGAGAGAGAGAGAGAGAGTCTACCAGATAGTGCCAATGGCCTGTTAAACATGTGTGTGTTTGTGCTTCTACAAAAGCTCATTACTGAAATGAGAAAACCCTCTGGCTCCACGCACACTGGCATAAAGAGAGGGAGAGTGAGAGAGAGAAACGAGCTGACAGGATTAGAGGAGAGTGGGAAAAAGGAGAAAAAAAAGGCTAAGAGTCCAACTCCCACTGGTGGTGCCCAGTTTTCCACCACCCAGACATCCCAATTCCCCATCACTATCTCCTGCTCTGGGCCAGTCAAAGCGTTTGGCTAATCATCTCTAAACTCAAAGTAGCAGCATAATATTTACCACCTCTGAATACAGAATCTGACAAAAGTCAGGCAAATTCAAATAAGATTATTGTGGGGTTATACCACAGATGTGAACCAGAACATAGATTCACATCCACATACACCATATCAAAATCACTCTGAATATCACACATGTGGATACAACATACTCTTCCATGAAAATGTCCACCAACATGTATCTGACTGGGTGGAGACAAAATGTTATTCCACTGTTACTAAACCACCAAGCCTGAGCGACTGAGGATGGCAGGGCATGAGTGTCTCTGGAAACTGTAATTTATTTAAAATAGAAATGGAACATTAATAATAAACTACAGGTGACTCATTTTCATTTAAATATTATTTTCATGTTCTCACTGTAGTATTCATCTGTGTATTAACATTTAGGAGTGCTACGCTTAGTCACATTTCACTCGCTGCCAAGCAAAAACACATAATTCACGGTAACCAGTTTAAAGCATGACTGGTTTCTACTATAATGTCAACATTAAGAGCCAGATGTCCTTCACAGAAATAAAAAGACTGCTTCATCACTTGAATGACTCCTTTTCCATTCCACAAAAGAGAGGGAAAGTGCCCTGCATGACAATATCACAGTACACTACTCTTGGAGGGACTGTGAATGTGCATGTGTGTGTGTGCACAATATCCAAACTCACCATAGCCCTGTTGCTGTGGGGGATAGCCCTGTTGCCCGGGATACTGTTGCTGGGGTGGGTAGCCTTGTTGCTGAGAAGGGCCTTGTTGATAGGTATCCTGTTGCTGGCCATACTGGGGATTTCCTAAAGCAAAAGACAGGCACAACTCAACCAGTGTTTTCTCAATGGTCCTGTGGGATATCTGTTCACCAATGTCACGCTTTACCTCGCGCCTCAGGCGACACCCAAACTCAAGAAAATCAGAGTGCAGAGTGCTCAATCCCTCTCACGTTTGCTTGCTATTAAATTACACTTTCCATAGACAGAGAGGAAAAAAAAAAAAAGGAGGGACACTGATGTAAATGGCTGCTAAACCCTGAATTCAAAACCCACTGCGTATCCATGCTCGTTCAGCTACAGTAAACTGGAGTCATCAGGACAAAAACATCAGGCCTTTTATTTTTAGCTTTGCGTTGAGATGTCTGAATGGCATGGCAGTGACAAACAGGAGGAAAACCGGATGTAAACTCTGGATTACGTTTAACCAAGTGACAGAATATAGAGCCTGTTGTTTCCATGTTCTATGTGTATCTTTAGTTATTTTTCTCTTGTCAAATGTGCAGTAAGGCTCATCTGTGCCAAACAGACAGTAAGTCTTTCTGCTGCTTTTCTGTAGCACTGAACAGAAATCAATTAAATTTTCTACTATCACATTTTATAAGAAGGTGATGAAATAGCTGCCAAAGCCCAGTCAGCAGCATAGTTTGATGAGAATTTGACCTGTCTTTACATTTCCAAAGAGGAGCAAGGCAAAACAGCAACACATAAACAGAAAGCCCTATGGTATCCATGTTTTTAAAGTATTCTTCACTACCTGTACAAATCAGCCTCTGACACAGGAGAAAAAAACACATTTCTGGATACTCTCCTCACAGCTGTCATATTGCCCATCATCTATAAGTGTCAAAACATTTTGCAAACAATTTTTGAGATTTGACACTGTAAAATTCAACACATTGGTGTCCGCATACCCTCAGGTGCACCCTGTCCTCCATGGCTGTACTGCTCCCCATAGAAGTCCTCTTGACTGGGATATTGCTGGGGTGGCCCTGAAGACAGACACATTTTAGAGGGACAGGGACAGAGCTGCCATGCTTGGCCACACTGACCGAACGACTGTCGTTATTACTGCACAAATGGCACAAGGACGTGACTCTGTCTGCACATTGGTCTATAATATTAAACGTAAAGTAAGTCAAATTATGACTTCCATTGTGACAAATCACAACAGAAAACCTGGCTGTAAAAAACATTAGGAGAAAGTGAAAATATCTTTTTAAGGACAGACAAGGGACGGGTGAGAATAGTCAATTAATCATTCTGGAATGTTCATGTAAACTTTTATATTATTAATCTACATTGTTTAATTGAAATAAACGTTAAAACAAATTTAGGAGAAAGCTGGATTAAAAGGCATGGGATTCCTTCTCTCTTTGATATATCTCCGATTTCAGTAGGATTTTCTCTCTATACAGTGTCCATTACAAACACACTCCGTTGAGTGGCTACACCTGTACAGCCAACATTTGGCTGTTACTGTTTGCTCCTTAGACAGACAGAGATTTTCTCCGCAATTATTTAATGTTGTCTAATGATGTATTTGTGAGTATTAATATAGCATGGCTAATAAATAACGTTAATGTCAGCGATTTTCCAGACAAGAGCTGAGTTACCCATCAATGCAAATGAGTTAATGAGCTACACTAGCTTACAACTCCTCATAACAAATTCTCCTTCGATATGAAGAGTATAAGCAAGAGTGCTAATGAACACAAAGCAGGCACACCCTGGAAAACATGAATGCTGTTTCAGTGAGACAGTGTGAGACTGAGTAGTTTTCACCAGGTCAAAACTGAAGCCCTGGGCTAGACTCTAAACTCTTAGCCTGACTTATGCCTGAACTAAAAACATTTGCTCGCAATATGAAAACAGGCAAGATTACAGCTATTCCATCTGTTTAGAAAAGACAGGACACTGTAGTGTGGGGACAGGGCAGGGTTAGGTGGCTTAGTGAAGACAGAAGAGGGGAAAGGGCTATCTACTAGGCCTGGGCAGCAGAATCTACTGCAAGGCGTCTGTATTTTCAAAGGCTCGTGTTGTTCAAACGAAGTGATTATGGAACAAAGGTGACAATATGTTACCTACTGTTTTATATCTTTAATAATAATGATATGAATGTTTGGTTCTTGTCCAGCCCTAGTGTCTGTGTGTAATTTCTTTGTACACTGGGTCCAAAGTCACGGCACACAAAGCCGTGTCTGAGCTGATAACTTTTATTTGAAGAGCAGTGTACTGTACCTTGCTGTGGTGGCCTGTACGGAGGCATGGGTCTCTGGCCCATCACATGGTTTCCCTGGTTCACTTGACCCATCATGCCCATAGGGTTCTGCTGGCCTTGGTAATGCTGCCCTCCGCCACCAGGGGGCATGCTGTACTGCTGAGATGGAGATTGCTGGTGCATCATTGGACCTAAAGCAGTGGAGCCACATGGGACACTTCTGTTATTTGTCTGTTACTGAACTAAAAATGTAACTCTACAAAGATTGAATTTACTTTCAAATTCCTCACTTTCTCCCAAAATAAGTATGTGCGAGGGGTGTAACGATTCACTACACCAATCAGAAACCGGTTTTCAAATTAAAGATGTGACTACATTGATACGTGGACCCCTGGATCGGTCTAAATGTACCATGAACCAGTCGATGGCCAATAGTACGACACATCTCACCACTCACCTGGTGAGACGGCATGGTGAAACCTATGCGGGTGATGAGGGATCTGTGGATGCTTATGTCAAAATGTTTGTTCATACAGTAAGTCGTTTTCGTCTAACTATGTCTACTGGAATAGTAATAAACAGTGACATGTTTCTGAAATGATACATTTGTCTTTCAATTTTTTTTTCCAACCATGCCATAAGTAACAAGAGTCATCCTATAATTTGGGGTATATTCAATGTCCATTGATAACTGCATTTATTCTAACTATTTTCTTTAAAGATATCACATTTTACCTATTTATGGAAAGCATGTTATAATATCACACAAACATTATGTGCATGCTATGCTTCATTAGCTTGAAATTTGTCATGATGTTCCTAACTGTTTTTGCTGTGTCCGTTCTTCAGTTGAGGGTGTGTTGGTTTCAAAATAATGAATAAAAACCATTCAAGTCAACCACAACTATTTGTTTCTATTTCAAAAGTCTAAATACTAATGAAAAATTAATAATATTTTATTAACTAATATGTTAATTGATTTTCTCATTTAAATAATTCAAATATCTTAATTTATTAATGTCCACAAAAGTTCTGTCAGCTGATTTACTGACAGAACTCCAGCCTCACTCATCTCACTCACTCATTATCAAAAGCCGCTTATCCTAATTAGGGGTGCTGGAGTCTATCCCAGTGCTCATAGGGTTAAAGGCGGGGAAACACCCTGGACAGGTCGCCAGTCGATCACAGGGCAGACACACAGACAAACACGCTCACACACACATTCATACCAAGGGGCAATTTAGTGTCTCCAATTCACCTAACCTGCATGTCTTTGGACTGTAGGATGAAACCGGAGCTCCCGGAGGAAATCCACGCAGACACGCAGAGAACATGCAAACTCCACACAGAAAGGACCCCAGCCAATCAAACCTGGGATTTTATTGCTGTGAGGCAACAGCGCTACCCACTGTGCCAGCCTGCAATTTAAAAATGGTTTGTCCCAATATCATGTGATCAACACCACACAATGTTATTTTCCTCTGCAGTGGACATGTTGAACACACTGTGGTGACTGTCGTCTCATTTTTTCGATATTGTATCTATAATAGCGCATTGTCAATGAGTATATTAACTGACTGTCAACTACAGGGTTCCAGGCAAAAAAAAAAAAAAAAATATCTAGGAGCCATTGGCTCCTAAACCCAAATCAAATTTTGAGGAGCCAAAATATAGTGATGTCATGTGCTAAATTGTTGGAGGGCTGTCTCACACTGCCTTTTCTTTCCCCTCTGTACCGTCTGCTTTTGTTTGCTCTGTCCTCCATAGTCACTGCACAATGTATTCTTTAAAAACACAATATGTGCAATGTTCAATATACTGCAGTCATATTATCATAAATACTTAAATGTCCACACTGATTGAATCAGGCTGGGATGACTCAAATGTCACTTGAGAACTTTCACTGGTTGAGTTGGTCTTGTCATTGTAGGCATCTGTTGTAGAGGAGGTTGCGTTTGGTCAGACAGTGAGTGAGAAAAAGTCTGATATTTTTCATTTGCGCATTTCGTTTTCTTGCCAGCTGGCTAACATTACATAACAACACAGTAGGGATGTGCAGAGAGCCAGGTATTTATATTTGTATCTGTATTTGTGGAGGCAATTATTTATATTTGTATTCGAATAACAGTGGAAATAGGCGTAACAATCTTGTTTTTTTTTTTTTTTACACTTCTAATTTCAGGATATTAAAGTGTTAATATAGGCTAAGTGCTCTTCAATAAACTATTATAACGAACGCTTAAATGTAATACTGGTTTATGGTTTTGCCATCTGAACCATCTGAAAAGTGTATTTCTGACTTCATAAAATGGCCATCTTAGTAAATCATGGTCTACAATATCGTTAGTTACGCCCACATTTAGTTTAGCCTACTGCGCAGATAATCACTGTATTATTTGTGAATAAATGTGCATCCTCAGCTATGGAAAGAATGCCAACCATCGACACCACAAAGACAGCGAACTCTGGATCAAAAGATTTAAATTATATCTATTAAAGAGTGTCAAACTTGTGACTTGCAGTTTCTCATATTAATCATCTCTTCATTCATATTACTGAATAGAAAGTAGAGTATTCCGAAACAACAGGCCAAAACGATGATGTCACATCACAGACATTTGAAGCTTCGCTCGAAAAAGGTTGGCTAAAATTCGACTGGCTAAAAGTGGCATTCAATACAGCCCTACTGAATCACATATATTTTTTTATTTATTTATTTTCCCAAAACTTTTCCAGCCCTGTAAATTGCTATTTTCAAATTCCATGACTTTTCCAGGTTTTTCATGACCATACGAACCCTGCTCATAATATTACGGCCTTATTCTTAAAATGTCCGAATTCTTTTTCCCTCCGTATGGCCATAATACTCCATCGTAATGAGCAACACCAGCTTTTTGACTTTTTTTTTTTGCCTTCCCAAAAACACATCATTTTTAAAATATTTGTACGAAATAAATATTTGTAAATACCCACCATTTGTGCTTTACCAAACATCGTATTCGGATTCGGCTCCATCCCTACTTCGCAGTTAGCTACATCCAACTTCTAAATTAGAACTCCATCAAACTACACTGCATCGAACTAAACATCGTTCATACAGTTAACCCTTCAAATTTTTAACCCGCTAAACGTGACGCTATTTATCTTCAACCCCTGTTTGCTCATCTGTACAGCTGACGCTTCAACCATCGCAGGACAAGAGTGCAGAGACGTTTAGGCCATGTACTGGAAACGGTACAGGAGTTCACACGATGGGGCAGTTAGACAAGAGCTCAGTACACAAACAAAACATATGGCCATTTCTTTTTTGCTTGTGGGTAATGGTGGTCCCTGGTGACTGGAAGAAAAAAAATGGTCGAAAATTTAAAAATTTAGTCGCATTGGCGACCATTTTAGTCACCATCTGGAGCGCCGAACTATGTTACGTATATTGTTATGGTTTACAATCTTTTAATAATTTTAATCTAATTGTATGTTCAAATTTGAGGTTAACCTGTTCAAGAAAATGACATGTGGTCAGCCTGACAAGGCCTACCATTGAAATTATGGGTCAAAATAGGGAAATTGTCAACTATGTTACCTGTCTACTAAGTTACCCAGTAGTCTATATCATCAGTGTCAAATCATTATCAGTCATATGTCACAACACACATTATTCATATGGCCACACTTTCCCTTTCTCCCTAATCAACAAATTTTTGTTTAAATCCAAGTGTTTTAAATGGTAATAAATAAACACTAGTAATGATAAATAATGAAAAAAATAGTAATAATACATAGTAGTAATACACATCCTTTCTCTTAAAAAATCAACAAGAATGTTAAATGTTTAACAGTAGCAACTAGCAGATATGCTACACTGAAGAAATATACTAACTTGAACCACTGACTGTTCTATTGAGAAAGAACATTGCTTTTGTACTTTTTTGTTGATGTGAAATGCACCCCAAATTAGAGAATAACTCAAAAATATTTGGGATTCCCTGGTCTTTTATGAAATATATCTATTTTAAGGTAAGCAATGCCACTTTTATAAGACTGACTTATTTTAATGTATAATAGAAAATTAATGTCAGCATTAAACAAATGTTAAGAACTGTATCAGACTGCATTGTGTCGCATTGTATCTGTAAGATTATAGTGACATCTGAACAGACATGGTTCATGATAGGAGAACTGTTTAACCTGATGGTCTTATTACCATAGATACAAAGAAAGTTTCACACCTTTGGTGCCGCGTTACTGTTGGAGCCAAGAGCAATTGATTAAGGCAAAATACAACCGGTAATGGGCGAATGGCAGCCATCACGGACAAAAGGGCTTTTAGCATTAACACCTAGATTCTGATTTGCATGAAGCAACGTTGTACACCTATTGTCTGTTTGCTTCACGGTATAAAAGGCCAGTCACAGTAACAGTTCTCTGAGGTAAGCTGCGGCGCAAGCAGACTTGCTGCCGGATTCCACCACCACCAAATAAAGCTTTTCTCCAAGCGCGCTTTTGGTCCGGTTCGTTTACTTGTAAAATCACAAGAAAATCCAACATATCGAATCGTACCGATCCGAATCGCACTGAATCGTTCCATTTTAAAATGTATCATCCCTGGATCATATCGTAGCCCATGTATCTAGATACGTATCAGATCGTCTTATAAGGGAAAGATGCACACCCTTAGTATGCGCTAAGGAGTAAGAAATACATACAGGAGGAAAACTACCAATGTCTTCACAAGGCACTGCACACAATTACATAAAAACAGGATTTGTGCTGCAGCAGGTTTGATATTCTTTACTGTCTCCTATAGCCAAACAATTACAACAGTGAGGCATATTAGGGATGTAGTTTAAATGTGAAGTGTAGCACCTAGAGGGATAGACAGCTAACTGTATGACTGTGATACACTGATACTTTACCTTGGCTGGACTGGATACTCATGTTGGGCCGTGGGCCGTAGTTGGCCATAGGCTGACCCTGACTCATATTCATCTGACCTTGAGCGGGCATGCCTTGTGAGGAGGGCACAGTGTGGTTGTAAGCCCCCATGGAGCCATGGCTGCTAGGCGGCATATTCATGGAACTGCTGGTCATGTTGGGAGGCTGGTTCGGACCTGGGCCTTGAATTGGAATGTGGTTTGGCCCTAAGAAAAAAAACAAAAAACAAAACAGGGTTGGAACATTTCCAGGTTGTAAAATAAAAGAATAAAGTCATAATTGAGGAAAAAAGGTCATAATATTACGGCAATAAAGTTTAAATTTAATGAGAATGAAGTCATAAAATTTCAAGATAAAAGTCGTAATATCACAAGAATAAAGTCGTAATTTTACCATAATATTACATGAATAAAATTGTAAAATTTCAAGGGAAAATAAAAACATAATTTTTAGGAAAACATATTACCGGCAACCAACAAAACAGGCAAAAGGACAGTTAATGGCAGCCTGAGCCTGCTTCTGGCAACTGCTGTTTGTCTCTTGCACTGTTGCACAATCACAGTTTCTTGCACAATCTTTTCAAATCCTGATCAATCCCGACACTTATTATAATGTGGTGCTGATGTGTTAAAAGATTAAGTATTCCATTATTTGTGAAACCTATACTTAAGTATAACTTCACAAAATGCCTCACATTACCCATTTTAATGCAGGCAACAGGCTGCTCTTCTGATATTTCCTCTCTAAAACAACACGCAGCCTGTAATTACGACTTTATTCTTGTATATTATGCCTTTTTTCTTGTAAAATTATAACTTTGTTCCCGTAATATTATGACCTTATTCTCAAAATCTGAGACTTTTTTCCACCTCAGTGTGCCCCTAACATTCCATCATATGAAATAATTTTTTCAATTTCTTTATACAGTGGGCATAGGGCATTCAGTGTTTGAGGTCTATGTTAGCAGTGTAGCTATTAAAGCAGAAAGACATAGGAACTGTATAGCTAATATCCACACTTCAATATTTATTTATTAATCGTCAGTCGTACCGACATCGCAATATTGTACAATGCTATCACACATTGCAGATTTTCCTCATATCATGTAGGCCTAGCTAATGTATATTTAACTCTGCATGGCAATCCTGCTGAGGAAAAAAATCTAAGGCCCTGGGGCAAGTCTGCCCTAAAAACAATGGAGGTACTTGATTTCCTTTCCTTAATCACTAAAAATAACCTCAAGTGCCAAAACATCTATCAGGTTAAAAACATGAGAAAAACTGCATCTGGTTGTGCTGTTGTATTTCTGTAAGAAAACTAATGAGCCTGCAAGCCAGAGACAATTTCAAGACGCATGGTCGACACCAGACAAATACTCAAAGGGGAGAGAATACAGTCGGCCCTCTACGTTCATGGGGGTTAGGGGTGCAGGACCCCGGCAAAAGTTGAAAAACTGTGAATATCTTTAGGCCCCTCCAAACCTTAACTCCTAATACTGTAGCCTACATTTAACTTAGTAAATGATAAAATAGTTTAATAATACATATATTCTATGCATTTATGACTTACTAAACTTTTTTTTAGCTTTCTTTGTGTTGCACATTTGAATAAAACGATGTCCGAAACAACTGTGTTGATACGTTTTCTTCGTTTATTCTGTTTAGCGTAAAAATACACATCACTCAGACATTTTATCTCGCTCTGTGCTCTGTTCTCTTAAGTTTTATTTCTCCTACATGAACTCTCTCTATTATACCGACAAGAACCTCACTACGTCACTAACTAAATCCTCTTCTCTTAAAAGTACAGTGGCAAATTATGTCTCAATGCAACAGCATGAACAATAACGCAAAAATGTCTAAAACATCTTGGAGGGGACACAAAAAGTACAATTATGGGGGGTGTACCACATTTAGGCCTACATTTTCTGGTCTATGCACGTCATCTGCAATTTTCTGAAGTATGCCGCAAATGTCCAAAAAAATTCCCATTTAATTATTGATGGGAAACTTGCAAATAAACGAATCCGCGAAAAGTTAAACCGGCAAATGCGAAGGGCCAACTGTACTTTTAAAAGGGAACCAGAACGCATTCAACAGACAGTACAGACACACAAAACTACTTCTTCTGATACAAAGCACAACAACCCACCCAAAGCAACTCTTCTCAAATAAGAAAGCCCCTAGCAAACATCAATAATCTTCATCTAGAGCCCTTCCCTGACATACAGGGACTATAACATCAACATCTGAGTTCAGGGGGAGTGTACCATGTTGCTTAGCAACACAGACGCATGCACAGAGCAAGCAATTCCTCTAATGGTCACTTACCAGTCATCTGTCCATTCATCTGTGTCTGCATGTGCGGGGCGGGGGGGCCGTCAGAGGACATGCTGTGGCCATGTGGGGGCTGAGGAGGGGGGCCACTCTGGCTCATTCCACCAGGCATGGGCATGTTCTGAGTGGGTGGCTGTTGAAAAGTACAAAAGAAAACATGAGAAACTTCACCCACTATCACATTAACAACCGCCAAACTTACTGCCAAATTTGATAAATGTGCACATCTAGTTCGATACAGTTTCAAGGTTTAGCTTATTTGGGGCCTTGTGCATTGTTGTTAAATCTGTAACAAGAAACTTAAATCAGCTGTACAGATTCAGAAAAGACCTTGGTGATCTAAATTCGGTGACCACTGAGCAAGTTGACAAATTTTGACACAAAAGGAATCGCTTTTAATAAATATCTACTACAACAGGAGTAGATGCTTTGCTTGAACATTTTAGATGGCATAATAGTACATTTAAGGCACTGTACTCACTGCAGGCAGAAGAGACTGCATATTCTGGTTAGAATCTGCAATTGTAGCCAGGTAAACCAAATTTCTGTGAAGCATCTGCTGATACCTGTTGGAAAAATCACAAAGGTTACAAAAAAATAAAAATAAAAAATAAAAAGTTAAAAAAAAAAACAACAACCATGTGTCAGAGATTAATGAACATTCATCCTTTTATCTCCAAAGGAAAAGGAGTAGGAAAGAAAGTGTCTGCTCCAGAAGTCAGACTGCTTTTTCCAAGATTATCTTCAAACCACAAAAAGTGAGTTTAGTGTCCCATACTTTAGACACAACATAAATAACAATAATCAGAACTATATTCCTACTTACTGTGAACATTCAGCTGTTTTTCCTTTGCTTTGGAAGTCCATTATACACTGAATCAACTGATTATTTTCATCCAGTAACTGAAGAAAAACGGGGGGGGGGGGGGGGGGGGATACAGACAGAGCTAATATGTAGATGATATTGAGGTCAAAGACAGAGTACATCACAGATTAACTAAAAAGACAATAATCAAACAAATAAACAAATAAATAGTAAATTCATTCACTCAAGCTTCAATCTGGTTTCCCGGGTCCTCTACCAAACTGAAGAAGTACATTCACATCATATTTATTCCACTATCAGACACATTTTAATACGCTCCTTAATAGCGAAATTCGAGACACAACAGCAAGTCACACCAGGTTATTAGTGTGTGTCAGTACACAAATACCTAATGGAATGCCAACAAGAAAAAGGCCTGAGCGTGAAACAGAAATGAGACAGACCACTTTATTTCGATGGTGCAGAGCCCAGAACTGAGCAACAGCCATACGTATAACTCACGTACCAAATCCCCGATGATCTTCCGAGGTGAACTGTCTAAGCAACTCCTAAGATGTGCAACTAATATATTAGATGTGCTTCTAATATATTACGCAGCAACGCACGTCAATACAACTGACTGCACTCGGATATTCAAATTTAAAGAACCAGTCTGTCGGAACTTATACTGGGCGAATATCATGCACCGAACCAGGACAAAAACACTCGGGAAATGCATAACTCAGAAACTCTACTTCTATATACAGCAAATGTTGCGGTAAGAACGTCATCGAAACAGTTCTGAGCAGTGGTTACCATGATGTATCGATAACAGGAATCTGTCTGGCACGGGCCTTGATTCTACTGAACCAAGTAAAAATGGCACACAAGTAACCTAAACGAGATTCTTGCTTAAAACTATAACGAATGGTTCATAAAAAAACATAAGAGAACCACAACAATCCCGCCTTTAATTGCAGACTGCAGGACAGAGAACAGCTGTCTTGCTGTGCGTGGCTAGCTAACAAAGGCAAAGGCATGTGCTAACTTCGCTAGCTTCAGTAGCGTCTTAAAACTGGCATAAGAAAATAGGCCTTTAATTTACTATCCACGATAACACAATCACCGAGATATAAATCGGTTCGATTACGCTTCAGCAGTGATATCTTGTACGATTTCTTGCTACTTTTGCGAGGGAAAGAAATTCCCACTTTGACTCCGTTTAACTGAAGAGATTACATCAAACTAGATGACCATCTTCTAGTTAAACTAAGGCGAGCTAGCTAGCTTGTAGCGTTGCAGCAAGACCATTCTGTAGAATTCAGTCACCTTTTGAATTCCTGCGGGTGTTATATCACCCTTTCCGCGTTGTCTGTGAGGTGCAAAAGCCACCGACATAATGCGTTTCCAGAGAAAAACACGTAAACTTGCAATACCATGCAAACAGCTAAATCCGCAGCACTCAGACGACACAGTGCATAGTGGGATGCTCCACCGTAATGTACCATTCCGTTGGACGGGGGATTCTGTAAATTATCGTTTATTAATTATTTCGATTGAAACCAAAACACGTTTAAGTAATGATTATATGATTATTTTTTTTTAAACTGAGTAGTCAATTTAGAACTTTACTCGAACAAACATGGGGACTACACGTACTGCGTAAGGATTTTATCCTCCCCACAAATAATGGTTTACTCCAAACTGAACTCCTAGACAGCAACGGGGAATTCAAAAATACGCTGCGTTGAACGGTTGAAATGGCAGCCTAAGGAATGTAACAGAGTGTTTTACAGTTATACAGTTTACAGTGGTTCACAAGCTAAACGAAGTGCAGAACTGGTCAAATCAGATCTTTTTTTCAATATCACAACATAGAAAGAGAGGTTATGCATTGGAGGACAGGTAGAGTCTTAAAAGATGGGTTTTCAGTCTCCTGCAGAAGATGGCAAGAGCTTATGCAGTTCTTACTGATTGAGGAAGATCATTCCACCACCACGGAACAAGGGCAGAGAAAAGACGTGGCTGAGGGGAACTGCTGCCAGGTTCCCGAAGTGAGGGGACCGCCAGCTGACCAGAGGAGGTTGAGCATAGAGATCTGGCTAGTGTGTACGGAGTGATCTGAGACTGAACGGGGCAGGGCCTCTTGTGGCCTGGTAAGCCAGCACAAGTGTCTTGAAATGGATGTGGGCTGCTACTGGAAGCCACTGAAGTGTAGTGAGCAGCAGAGTGACATGAGAGTGTTTTAGAGTTTGAATACCAGGTGTGCAGCAGCATTCTGAGCCAGCTGAAGCGGCCTGATAGCGCAGGCCTGTAAGCCAGCCAATAAGGCGTTGCAATAGTTGAGGCGGGAGATGACGAGTGTTTCAACTAAGAGTTGGATTGCTTGTTGAGTGAGGAAAGGGCAGGTCCTCCTGATGTTGTAGAGGGAAAATCTGCAGGACTGGATGACCACCACGATGTGGCTTGAGAAGTTCAAATGATCGTCCAGGGTCACGCCAAGGTTTTGTGCTGACCTGGATGGGGACACCACGGAATCCTCAATGGTCAATACTGCACTGAATGGCTAAAGATTTTTGATAATCAACCCAAAAAAGACAATGGGAATGATGAAACAAGTCTTAAGAAGTACAGTCATTTTAACTCAAACTCTGTAGTAGACATCTGATGCCGTTCCTTGGAAGCCATGTGGATTAACTGAGGCAAGAAAGTTGTTAAATTGGGTGTAACAGAGATTAACCAACTTCATTTGAAGCACTTACGTATTTTGTTAAGTCTGAATGTGGCACTGAATAATTTCTGTTTGATGCTCACTAGGAAAGTTTTTGGACGTTGCATGTGATGCCTGGAACCCTCAACCACTCACCAATGCCACAATCTGATTGAGGAGCAGAAAAGGCACCACTAAATTGCACTTCAGATTGTCCTAACAGAGGGTTATGAAGTATGAACTAGAAAAACATATGTTAAAGTTTACACAATTCATTATTTAATTTAACGTTAATAAGTTTGCCTGCAATTACACTCCAAGTTATTCCTCCATCTTTGGGATGGCTGGGGTCCATCCAGCCCAAACTGCCTGCAGAAATGCGAGAGAGAGTATATCACCCTCACATACAACTAAATAAATAAATAAGATTATAAACACGCCCTCTCCACAGCCAAATCCACATATTACTGGAAAATCGGTAATGTTAACAAAAATAACCCCAGGTTCCTTTTTGACACAGTATCTGAACTTACCCAGAATCACTCCCCTCAATCCAGCCCTTTTACTGCAAACAATTTTGTTGAATTTTTCTCACAAAAATAGACTTAATTCTGGTGATGTTCAAATTAGTTTATCAAATAAGACTGCTTGCACGCTCTCCGTCACTGTGCCTGAGATTAATCAGGATGTGCACCCTTTAACTCAATTTAGCCCTGTCTCTCTAGACACGCTGTCCAAATTGGTGCACTCTGCTAAACCAGCCTCTTGCCTCCTTGACCCCTTACCTGCTAAACTTTACATAGAGCTTTTCTTGGTCCTCAGCCCAACAATGCTTATCCTCCTTATCCGGAATTGTTTGGTGTTTGCCCTGTGTCACATTGCTTTCTTTGCCTGCCTGAAATACTGAGATCTGTACATGGCATAGTACATGGCAGTTTTCAGCAAGGTGAGAGAAATAGTGGTTTGAAGCTGTGAGACACCTCGAGAGCCCTTTGGCAGTGCCACCACACCAGCAAGGCAGGATGATTCTATGGAGTTGATTAAAATGTCAAAATCTCACCTGAGGTTCTGAAACTAGAAGAATGCAGGTAGAGGAGTAGAGGCTGTAGAGGCACGGCAAGCTGTATAGAGGCATGGCCAGCTGTGCTCAAATGAGGTAACAGCTTCAGGAAACATCCTGAAAATAAACTGCTGTCCTCTGCAGTATGTGCATGATACACCTTTGTATTTGTTGCTTATCAGCTCAAAACATGTCAGCTATATGCACCAGTGGTGCATTTTTTGCACAAAGAGCTGCTCTCCATGTTAAAGATTCTTCAGTCTTGCTTAATTAAACAGGATGTCCTGGAGAGAACAAAGACGCCCCTCCAAATACTCAAAACTGACATACTTGACCGAATACTGCATGTGCTGATCGCACAGCTGTACATGAGCTTTGCTACCAAGTAAACACTAGACCAAACATCAGAGCAGACTTAAGAAAGTCCACTGCATGGGAAAATGAGAGTGCATCATCTTGATGCAACAGCCAGCAAGAAAATTGTACCCTGCGTACCCCGCTGTGACTTCTGAGTTCACTTGATCTGGTTATCAAGGTAACCAAAGGACAAAGAGCTTTGCTCAAGTTTGAAAAACTTTTGCAGCCGATCCTTCAGTTTCAAAATGGTGCACCACTTCACAGTATTTCAGACTACAAATTCTTCCTCACATAGATGATCCAGCATAGGAGCGAGGAAATGTACAGTCTACAGCGTTGATGAATTTCTTGGAAGATTTGCAAGTGCAAAGCAAAGTTTTCATATCTTTGGCATTTGCTGATGTGCCTATTCATACCCTCACATAGGCAAGGAGCAGTGAACAGAGAATATTCAGTGAACAAGGACATGCTGATAGATAACCCCAATAGAGAGAATTGTAATATCACTTTGCTTGGTGCAGGGACTTGCTTCTTGGACATAAACAGGAATATGTCCTGCCAAAGGCTTCAATTCAGGATGCCCTGGCAGCCTGTATTTGTCATGTCCAACATTTGGATGTTAATAAAAAAGGAAGGTGGAATCTTCAAACAAAAAGAAACAGAAGGAAATTGACATCATTCAGGTGACGCCAAAGAAGCAAAAAAAATCCTGAACAGCAAGTGATGCAGATGAAGATATAATGGCAGAAAGGCTGAAAAGAAACAACGCTTTACAGTGTTTACTTAGTAAAATACCCAAAAATAGTGCTTACGGTAGCGCAGCGGGTAACTCTGCTGCCTCACGGCACGAAGGTTTCAGGTTCGATTCTCGGCCGTGTGCCCAAGTCTTTGGGCAGCCGTGGTCTAAAGGTTAGAGACTGGAGGGTTGCCGGTTTGATCCCCAGGCCCAACATCCACGGCTGTGTGCCCTTGAGCAAGGCACCCAATGCTCCCCGGGTGCAAGGAATGCTGCCCACTGCTCCTGCGTCTGGTGTGTGTTGGATGGGTTAAATGCAGAGGACAAATTCACTGTTCACAGTGTGTGTGTGCAATCACGGAAACTTAACTTAACAATGCAAAAGTGTTTCTGAAAACATCAGGGCCTGTGGTCTTGTGTAGTGGTTGGAGATTCACTAGTTAATGCAAGATGACAGGTATTTGGATTTTTTGGAAAATGTAATATAGTACCTCTCCCTTATATGTACCCATTTAACTTTTCCAAGCTTTTTAGTTTTTGGTCATTTTTCTCTTATGTAAGTATTATGTTGTACGACCATCTGGCCATGTCTGCTATTTTGAAAACATCTGGAAATTGTTCTAATTGTTTTCAAATTTTTATTTTACCCTATTTGGCATTATGTTCCTCTGCCCCTTAAGGTGTCACAGTAACATTTATTTTGACTACTTCTGCTGGTGGCTTGCTTAATCTATTTCTCTGTTTTTCTATTCTTCCAGGCAAGTAGGTTTCACCTGTGCAGTTACCTGTCTTGCTCACTTGAGCACGGTTTGCTGCTCTCTATAAATACAACCCCAGGCTGGCTTGAAGCTTAGGGCAGTTTATCCGGTGGCAACTATCACCTTTGAGCCAGGCTTGTTTTCAATGCCCTTTAATTTTCTAATAAAACGCCTAGACATTGAGTCGAACTGTCTGTGTCCCCCTTATGTTGCAGTTGTTGTGGCTGGCTGTAACAGGCATAATTGTTCATATTTTGTACAAATACAAAACAAAGAGTTTTGCATTTCTGGGCCCAACTGCAAAGCGTTTGCAGTCATATTTTATCACTGTGAAAATGAATCTTTTTCAAAACACCATCTTGAGACAAGAAATGACTTCATGCAGCAGCAGGCAAGGGAGTCTTGGAAATACCTAGAAGGTTTGTAGGAGTCTCTCAAATGTGGAACAAAAATAACCTTTTTAACTTTGTGAGCCTTATTTGGGAAAAGGCCTTTTTTGTTTCAGTGGCCAGTTCTGTGCCAATAAACTGACAGACCAAACTTGAAAACCCCATGTGGTGCGACCAAATATCATACGGTCCGACCAGTGCAGGACATTGTCCATTATAGAACTTTGTCCTGCATTTCTGTACTTATTACTCAGTTTATTACATATATAGCTATATCGCACTTTGTTTCTGTAAAGTTTGGAGCAGATTTTTCAGCAATTTCTATCTATTTTCCTAAAATTTCAGGATAAATGGTTTGTTTTATTTTATCGCTATCCTATCCTACTTCCTAGATGCCAGTAGCAAGCAAACAGAAAACCACACAACATAGGCAGCGTGTTAATCCCAGTTTTGGAGCAAGAGCTTAGGCATCTTGCCTCAATAAAAGAAAGGTATGACAAGTTAAAAAAGGAAACTATGATCACTATAAAATGTGTTACCAATCAGTTATCCATTTAATAGGAACTTTTTTCTGTGATGTGGTCAACTTTCTGCTGTTATTTATCATTAATTAAGAAAAAAAAAAAAAAACTGACCGTGTACCATCTTGTCATAGAATTGTACGTAACTTCTAGCTATCAAATAAGATAACAGTAGAGAAGGGTTAGCTAGCTGAAGTCGAGTTAGTTGCCAGAGAGGAACCAAGAGGGGAATGGAGGGCTGAATCTGGAAGTTACAGGGAGAGGGAAAAGTTGGCAAATGCTGTGTTAGACCATACGTTGTTTCCTTTTTTTTTTTTTTTGAGCCAGCTGGCAAAGAGCTTGATGATGTACAGATTGACGCAGGAGAGATTCTATGATCTTCCTCATTTAAGAGCAAAGTTAAAGGAAGTCAAACATATCTTATTGTGGTGGGGAATGTTCCCCTAGTACAAGTGAATGCAGTATCCATGTTCAGAGTTAGTGAATGCAGCTGTAGAACTGACTCCAGCCAATTTCCTAATTCGGGCCAGACTATATAAAACACCTGTTAGTATGTGTCCACCCTTCTGCTCCTGGCGTTTGTGTCTGCTATGGCTTGTTGTGTTGATGTTCCAGCGTTGATTCCTTGGCTCGACCTGGGGGGTATTCCAGAAAGTGGGTTTAGCGAAAACTCCGAGTTAATTCACTCAGAGCAAGTAGTAAACCTCCTAATAGAAGAACCCTATGGCTCTGTTTTCCCAGACGAATTAAGCCATAGGGCTTTTCTATTAAGAGGTTTACTACTTACTCTGGGTTAACTAACTCTGAGTGTCTGAAAACTTAGGGACTCAGTTGCAGACTCGCCAATGAGTGAATTAGGAATGTTTATTTTACCACGCAACAGTCTTTCAATACACTTGACAAAGAGCAGAATCCAAAGAACAAGCAGAGGTCATACCAAAAAGCATTCAGAGGCAGGCAAACAATCCAAAAGAGCAGACAAAGGCAAATTCCAGGGACAGGGTTCAAAAAACAGGTGCAGGGCAAGACAGGAAGGCAGAGGAAGCAAAATCCAACAGGCAAAAAACAGGCAGAGAGAGAGAGACGCCACGCCCACAACACACACACAAAACAGAGAAGACAAACCAACAGAGGGGGCACAGGGAAAAGGGAAACACTAGAAATATAAGGAATATATTGACAAAATAGCCTTAACCATGACATAAACTTGTTTTTTTTTCAAGATTCCAGATTCCTTTTATTGTTACGTCTCATTATACAAGAATAAGAGAGTAAAATTCTTAGGTTTTGGCTCCTTGACAGTTGCAGCAACAATAGTAATAAATAACAATAGGATAGCAAAAAAAATTAAGGAGAGATAATATAAGTAGTTTTAAGTGTGGACTGAATAGTAGCAAAAATAGTAAGGACAAGGTAATATAAAAAGTGTTCAGTGTGTACAAAGTGCTGTGTGCATGTAGGTCCTGTCTTGGTGTGTTTGTGGTAGTTTGTGTGTTTAAGTGTGTTTGTGTATGCACAGCAACGTCCATGCGTGTTTGTGTTTGTGTTTGTCATAGTCTGGTTAGTGTCCATTGTTCATAAGTCTCGTTGCCTGGTGGAATAAACCGTCCCAGAGCCTGCTGGTCCAGGCCTTGATGCTGCAGTACCGCTTGCCAGACGGCAGCAGCTGAAACAGTCCATGGTTAGGGTGGCTGGGGTCTTTGATAATCCTACGGGCCTTGTTGACGCAATGAAGGGAAGGGAAGCTCACATCCACGGATGTTCTGGGCTGTCCTGAGGGCCGTGCAGTTCCCATACCAGGCAGTGATGGCTCCCATCAGGATGCTCTCAGTTGTGCCTCTGTAGGAGGCCTGGAGGATCTTGGGCCCCAAGCCGAACTTCTTCAGCCGCTTGAGGTGAAAGATGCGTTGCTGTGCCTTTTTCACCGCATGGGCTGTGTGCATATCCCAGATGGGTCCTCTGTGATGTGAACACCGAGGAACTTGAAGTTACTGACTCTCTCCACAGCAGACCCGTTGATGGTGCTTAGGTTTAGCCTCTCTCCTCTCCTCCTGTAATCCACGACCAGCTCCTTGGTCTTACTGATGTTTGGAGAGAGGCTGTTTTCCTGGCACCACTGTGTCAGGCTGATGACCTCTCTCCTGTAAGCCATTTTGTTGTTTTCGGTAATCTGGCCTATCACAGTCGTGTCATCGGTGAACTTGATTACCATGTCGGAACTGTGCGTGGCCACGCAATTGTGGGGGTACAGGGAGTAGAGGAGGGGGCTCAGGACACAGCCTTGGGGGGCTCCTGTGTTGAGGGGCAGAGGTATTGGAGCCCATCTTCACCACCTGGCGTCGGACGTACAGGAAGTCCAGGAGCCAGCTGCACAGACTGGGCTTGAGTCCTAGGTACCTGAGCTTGGTGCGAGTCTGGAGGGGACTATCGTGTTGAATGCTGAACTATAGTAAATGAGCAGCATCCTCACATAAGAGTTCTTCTTCTCTAGGTGGGTGAGTGCGGTGTGAAGTGTTGTGGTTATGGCGTCATCTGTTGATCTGTTTTGTCTGTAAGCAAATTGGTGAGAGTCCAGGGTGGGCGATAACCTCGCTTTGTTCGGTATCGGAACAGTGGTGGATGACTTAAAGCAGGAGAGGACCACATACGTGGAGAAGGAGAGGTTAAATATGTCTGCCTCAGCTTTCCGGAATACCCTCCTATTGGCCAAGCATGTTTTGTGTTTGAGCCCTCAAGGTATGTACCCTATACAATACATCCCATTATATTAATAAGCCAGAGACTTTAAACTCATGACATTGTTTATTTCAGTTGTCCTGTCCACCCTGTAGTGATCCTGTGTGTCAGTACCCCATACCTGCGGTGATTTACCTGCTGCTGTTTTGCCATTGCCACTGTTGTTTTACCACCGCTGTTTTGCTCCTTTATTGTTTTGTTTTGCATTGTGTTTTGCTTGAGCTGTCATTCTTTTGCCTGCATTGCTAAACCAACTGGGTTGTGTATTTGTTTGTGATTCTTTGTGTATTAGTTCCTTTTCTTTTCAGTGAGCAGAGTGCCATACTGTTGGGGAGGTTAGGCACCCATGTTAATGCATGCAACCAAAAGCAGCAGGACACGAATGTAGATTGCACCATTTTTGTTTTACTGTGAGGGAAGTTGTATTGCACCTGAGGTAAGTAAGTGGTAGCACCCCTGGGTACTCTCTCAGTGTAGTCTGCCTCTCCACAAGTGACCTTAGCTCAGTTCTCTTAGTTTTTTGCTTAGTTTATGTTGAACTGGCAGTTTAGATATCTTAGGGTTCAATTATAGTTTTAAATTTTGTATTAAGGCCCTTTTAGCTAAATTTGTAAAAGTGCTGTTTTTATTCCCCTTATTCTCAGGTCTCAGTAACTTTCATTTGGCCATTTATGTTCTTTCTTCCCCAGCAGCGCCAGTCCCTGCCTATTTGATTAATCCGATCATTTCAATAAAACATTTGGTTTATTTCCAACACATCCCCATCTTGTATCAGTAGCAAGTCTTTGTGCTTTATCCACTTCCAAAACAATAATCAAGGTTCCTGGGACAGTTTTTCCTGGGGTGCAATGCCCCAGGTGGAGTAGTTGGTCTTTTTCCCCATTCTGCCCTTATTGCCCTCACCACATTATCAAATATGAAGTCTGACTTTGAGTAGGAGCAGATGAGTCGATCAGATCAAATCAAGCCCAAAGAGGGGTATCTGAGACATCAGCTATGGCAGCAGATCTTGACCACTGATATATCCATCTTCAGAACGATGGTGTATGATATACTGATCGAGCAGGTGGCTGCTACTAAGGACTATATGCAGATAATTACAAGCATGGAACTTCACTCTCCACATGGATGGTTTCACCAACGATGCTGTTTCTCTGTTTCACACACCCGCTCACTCCTTGCAACACGCAGGCACACACAGACACACAACCACGCATCTGGTAGATGAAAAAGCCAAGCATGTGAATATTCTCTCAGCATTGTGTGTCAAACACAGTGATCTCTTGTTCTCACTACAATAACTGTAGCATTACAGCATACCTGCCACACTGCGCACCCACCACACTGCATACGTGCTACACTGCACACCCACCACACTGCACAACAGCCACACTGCATACCTACCACAATGCACACCTACCACGCTGAAAACCCACCACACTGCAAACCCACTACTCTGCATGTTAAACGCTCAGACCATTAGTTTTTCTAATGATAATACTCTAGCTTTGTAAGCCACATTAAATGCCCAATTCCCTGTAATTGCATGACCCCTACGGCATACCCAACCGGCCACAGCAATGGCCCTCCAAAAGGCAGGGCTACAAATTCTCTGGACCTGCACTCTGCACCTGCTGTGACTGCCATGTTTCTTATATTTGAAATTATGAGTCGATGAGGTGTCTTTCTTCTGCCTAACCAGAAATGCAACGACCAGTGGTTTCCTGCCTCATGCACTGAAAAGTGTTACTAGTAATGGAAATGCCACAATTGTGGGGTTCAGAGTGTGGCGTTCAAAAAATAGTGTTTATTGTCTCCATGTTAAAAATGAAAATATATTGAGATGATTTTTTTGGCCATATTGCCCAGGCCTATTAAGGGAGGCATGAGCTGCTGTTTGAAAGGCCAACACCTGAGTCAAATTTATCATCTTAACATTTAGTTAAAATATTGTTAGAGGGTGTCCTCTGAGCTGTGGCCCAAAGACCAAGGTACAAACTGCAATGTGAATAGGTTGAACCATTGTACCTCTGCTTCGCTGCAGATTTGTGCGTACACATCACTAAATCTAGTTAGCTCGCTGCAGTAAAAGGTGTTATTGTTCGTTAGCTTTTTAGCCTGTTTGTTGATGTGAATATGTGACAGTGGTGACATGAAACATATTGGAATGTGCAACCGTACAGTGCAGGTGTTTTTACATTTTAAAACAGTTATCCTGAGCTCAATTTCAAAAACAATTAATGTGTTAAGTAAATGTCTGTTGAACTGTTGAACTTAGATATAAATCCCAGGACAAACTTTCCCAGTTGTTCCCCCGTATTCTCTCTTTAAGAGAGAAGGATGTTAGGATAAACAGATGACATTCTGGACAACATTGTGAAAACAGACTATGAGCTCATTATGCCAAAGCATTTAGTCATTGCCTTAAAGCCACAAGTTTGTCACACAGCTCCCGCCTATCACTCTCTGCTCTTGGTGATCTTTCCATTGTCTTTCAAAGCTCTGTCCAATCACACTTGTTTTTCAACTCTTCAGTACACTCATGTTGTTTGATGGGAAACTGTAATCAATAATTTGTAAGTTGTGTTGGCTGTAAGTGTAACTGGTTGTTAGTTGTTGACCTGTCTGGTTGAGAATAGTGTTATAGTATTACTGACTGCTCTCTGATGTTAATGCCCCTGTGTGACAAATTTAACAGCATACAGGAATCTGATTGTCAGTTCAACTGGAACATTGAGAACTGGAATATAGAGACAAAATATTCATATGCATGCAGTGTAGTGTAATTTAGAGCAAAGTTGATTTGTGAGGGGCAGAGAAAAGATGGTATAACCACAGAATGGGTAGTGGGAACTTCTGTATGTTGGCAGCCGGTGAAGCAGAGCCCATTTTGGTCTGAAGAAATGCACCATATCTTCATTATAACTTATCTTGATGACAGTCATTACTATTGCCTTCACCCTAGAGTTGCTGAACTCCTTCCAGCTGGTATGAGTGAGGAAATCCTTGCAGGAGGTGAAGGGGTATGCAGACCGCTGCCTTCACATTTGCAATATGTTACATTTTTCTGGATGCCAGCAGATGGCAGTATCGCTGTATACTCATCTCACGTTTTTCACTCACTTTGATATGACAATGTTTGTGCCAGGGAATGTCACAGATAGTGAACAGAACATATTCCACCCAGTCATGTTTCCCTTTAGGTCCACAGATTGCACATGGACCTCTGAGGCCCAAGAGTCCATCTCAAAACTCAGACTGGAGAGAGAGAGTGAGAGAGAGAGAGAGAGAGAGAGAGAGAGAGAGAGAGAGAGAGAGCGAGAGAGAGACTGATAAAGTGAGAGAGAGTAGTAATGACCTGGAGCAATGGACAGGCTGTCATTGTGTTTTCAGTCACTGCCGTACTATGCTGTCTGCAGACACTGTCCCTTCACTATCCGTCACATGTCTGCTGCTATCTGCCCCATTGTATCAGTGTACAGGATCCGCAGGGCTGGCAAACTCAGTGTGTCATGTAGTCTCAGTCGCTGTTAACCAGTGCAATAGTAGCCAGGTCTGTGGTTCAGAACTGGTTTGACTTGAATACCCTCAAAGTAAAGTGTTAAAAACTTCTGTGAGAGTAAATATGAAAACATTACAGTGAATGGATGTCAGTCTGTATTACTACACAGTCTTGGATTTAGGCTTTAGTCTTTAGTCCGCAGTCTTTAGATTTAAGAGTCCCGCTATCTTCGAAACAATTAGATAAGATGGTGAGAGAGAGAGAGAGAGAGAGAGAGAGAGAGAGAGAGAGAGAGAGAGAGAACACAGTGCTGAGAAGACCAAGGGCCACTGCTTCCTCTGTGTGTGTCACCCTGCTCTGTGTGTATGTATGCGTGTGTGTGTGAGTGCGTGCGTGTGTGTGTGTGAGTGTGTGTGTGAGAGACACTCTCCGATCGGCAGTGCCCTGAGAGGCCGATGAGTCCCAGGTTCTGTCACCCCAGGCATCAGTACGACTCCATCTGCTGTCTCTTTTTCTTTATCCCCTGTTCATTTTGAATGAGAACGGTGACATCATCACACTTCTGTCTTATTGACTTCTGTCTTATTAGACATTAGTGTTTCAGAGCTGAAACTTTCAATACTGTTTTGATTCATCCCAACTGTCCTTTTTCATAACAACTATGTTAGGTTAGATTCCATAGTCTTTTGATAGGATTCTGAGCAGGATTTAGACCAATTATAAATGATAATCATTATGATGGAATAAGTTATAATAACACTTATTAATCATTCAGATACATTCTACAGAATTTATTCATAATTATAAAAAAGATTATTGGGACTTTGAGTTCAGGGCCTGTAGGGAGACTAGCACTACGTTTTGAGAGAATTAGACTGGTTTGCCTGCTCTGACTAGCATGCTAAGTTATGTACTGTTTTGCTTGGGAAATGCCTGAAGCAGTTATCTTTGTATGAATTGTGATTGTATGATATCAGCTAAAATGCTTTGTATGTGTAGTGTGTGTGTTGTTTGTTTATTTGTTTTCTTTACAAAATGACAGCCTTTCAGACGTGTCCCAGTGAGGACAGTTGGTCACATACACACACACACACACACACACACACTTGTATCATGTATCATGCCATTCCTGCTCAGCTGTGTGCGTGTGCGTGTGTGCGTGTGCGTGTGCGCATGTGTGTGTTGTGTGTTCACACATGGGCAGTTTTATTACTTTAACTGCATCTTTCCATACCTTTAATGGATGCTTTTCTTAAGACATGTTTGCTCTCTGTCACGCTGGTGGTGTGGTGCAGGACCCAAGTGCAAGGACACAATGATGAAGGTGACAAACGGAAGACTTTACTTAAAATGAAGATCAAAATACAAGTACAAACTGGAACTGTTATGACCCTGAGTCATAAACGTGTATTATTTTGTATTGCTGTTGTTTTTTCTCCCCCTGCCTGTGTGTGGTGCTGTTTCCTCCCCTGTCTGTTGTGTTTTCCCGTATGTCTTTCTGTCTCTTTAATGTCTTACTCCGCAGGTGGCGATCGAGGATTGGCCCACAGTTGACGGCGCCAGTTTTAAAAAGACGCGCCACCCAGATGCCGGTTGCCTCTCGTTTTGTCCTGGCCACTTTGTCCGTGTCCGTTCGTTGTGATTTGATAATTCTTTGTGATTTGTTTCAGAAAGATTCGTTGTATGTGTTTTCGAGAAAGATTCGTTGTATCGTTTGTAAAACTTTATATGTGTGTATGTGATTTTCGTTGTTGTAAAATAGTTGTAAATATTTTCGTGTTAACTGTTCGGGTAGTGGTAGGGGGTGTGAAGCCATTTTTGTTCGCTCTCCTTTTCTCCTGTTTTTCCGTTAGGGAGTTAGGGAAGAGTTCTGTATTTTCTTTTCTTTTCTTTTTGGAAAGTAGGTTATTTAGTTTGTAAAATATAGATTGTTTTGTTTGTTGTTTTGGCCGCGCTCACCCCCGAAGCTTTTTACTACCACTTCTGTAAATACATTACTTTTGGATTGTAATTCGTGGGCACGGGTCATCACTGGGTACAGGAAAAGGGGGGGTCACTTTTGTTATGCTCGGTACCCCTAGGCTGGGCATAACGGAACGAAACCAATAACAAAAAGGTGCAGCATAACAGTGTGCTCTAAAACACAAACAATGATAGACAATGGACAAGGCAAACACTAGGACTTAAATACAGAGGGAAACTAAACAGGGCAAAACAGGATTGGTTAAAACTAACAAGGTTAATAATGAGACAAACGGGAACAGGTGAGGGGCGGAGACAGACAGAACAGGAGCACAAAGACGGAACAAAACAAAATGGAGGTGCAGGCTGTGACACTCTCCCACACTTCATTAAGAAATGGTTTAAGAACATTAGGTTTCTCTTTTTAAACCCTTTAAAATAAACAAAGAACACCAAACAAAAAAGACAATGTTCATTTTCATAGACCTATTGTGATTTTCTGAAGACCCTATTAATGGAAAAAAGAGAAAAGAGAGAGGAGAAGCTCTTTGATCAGTGGCATCAATCTTTGCAAACTAGTTAAACTGTATGTAAATTTGGGCTGATAGCAGGAGGAAAAGTTGCCAGTGTGGCAGTCTGAATCCGCTGTGCTGTGATGATCAAAATAAAAGAGGGCTTCAGTAGCCTCAGGACATTAAAGTCTCCAACGAGAGCCTTTTTCCTCTCACAGTTTTTTCTTTCTGTCTTCCCGCTTCTTTTGCTTCATGTACAGATGATAGGATGCAGGGAGAAGAAGAGGTAAAAAAAAAAAAACAGAAAAGCTACACAAGGGTCTAGGCAAGCCCCAGAAATGTGCAAACAAGCCAAAAAGGGGGGAAAACATAATTAAAAACAGGGATATTTGTGGTGAAGATGAAAATGGCAGTGCAAATTGCAAATTCATTCTTAAAACACAATTATGGCAGAGGCCACATCTGGTGCACATGCAAACCCCCCCGCCCCCCCCCCCCCCCCCCCCCCCCCCCCCCCCCCCCCCGCCCGCACACACACACACACACACACACACTTCCAACACATCTGAGCTGTGACATCTGAAATGTGGAAGCAAGGAAATCTCTTTCATGTTGATCACTCACACAAATTAGATGTACGTGTTCTTTTTTGAGCACAGATTATATTTTAGAAACCCAAAGTCTTCAAAACACTTAAAGATATATGATTCTACATTTGCCACCCTCACAGTCTTTACTATTATTGTATGATTCAATGATAATGGTAGTTAAAGATCAGCACTCTATGCCCTATATTGGGTGTGTAGCTTTTACCCCCAGGTTGCTCTGAACCTAAATCCACAGATCACTCTAAAACTAAATCTACAGATCACCCTAAAGCTAAATGTACAGATCACTCTAAACTTAAATCTACAGATCACTCTAAAGCTAAATCCACAGATCACTCTAAACCTAAATCCACAGATCACTCTAAAGCTAAATGTACAGATCACTCTAAACTTAAATCTATAGATCACTCTAAAGCTAAATCCACAGATCACTGTAAGCCTAAATCTACAGACCACTCTAAAGCTAAATCCACAGATTAGTCTTAACCTAAATCAGCAGATCGCTCTAAACCTAAATCTACAGATTACTCTAAACCTAAATCAGCAGATCACTCCAAACCTAAATCTACAGATTACTCTAAACCTAAATCTACAAATAACTCTAAACCAAAATCCACAAATCACTCTAAACCTAAATCCACAAATCACTCTAAACCTAAATCTACAAATCACTCTAAACCTAAATCCACAGATAACTCTAAGCATAAATCTACAAGTAACTCTAAACCCAAACCTACGAATCACTCTAAAACTAAATCTACAAATCAGTCGAAACCTAAACCCATGCGGACATGCTCAAATGTCAGTGGCAACTGTTTTGATTTTTATTTTCAAATAATTGCCAATTGCCCCTCCTGGAATCGCAACCTTATCGTGGTGGAGGGGTTTGTGAGTCCCTGTGATCCTGGGTGCTGTGCTGCCTGGAGCATTAAGCTCCTGGTAGGGTCACCCAAGGCAGAGAGGTCCCAGGTGAGGGGCCAGACAAAAAGCGATTCAGAAGAGCCCTTATGATCAGTTCACACGAAGATACAGGCACCTCGACCGGAATAGGGAGACCGGGGCCACCTCCTGGAGCCAGGCCTGGGAGGGGAGCTCGTCGGCGAGCGCCTGGTGGCTGGACCTGCCACGGGGCACAGCCGGGCTCAGCCCGAACGAGCAACGTGGGGCTGCCCTCTCGTGGGCCCACCACCTGCGAGGGGAGAAATAGGGGCCGGGTGCGATGCCACACGGGTGGCGGGATGGGGCGAGGGCCCCAGCGGACTGGACTTACGGTGCAGAAACTGGCTTTTGGTACGTGGAATGTCACCTCTCTGGGGGGGAAGGAGCCGGAACTTGTGCGGGAGGTGGAGCGATACCAACTAGATATAGTTGGGCTCACTTCTACGCACAGTCTTGGCTCTGGAACCAAACTCCTGGATGGGGGCTGGACTCTGTCCTTCTCTGGAGTTGCCTGGGGCGAGAGGCGGCGGGCAGGTGTGGGGTTACTTGTTAGCCCCCGACTGAGCGCCGCCGTGGTGGAGTTTGTCCCGGTGAACGAAAGGGTTGCCTCACTGCGCCTTCGGGTTGCAGGGGGGAAATCTCTGACTGTCGTGACGGCGTACGCGCCGAACGGCAGCTCAGAGTACCCAGCCTTCCTAGATACACTGGAAAGTGTCCTAGTGAAGACACCATCTGGGGACTCTGTAGTTCTACTGGGAGACTTCAGTGCTCACGTTGGCAATGATGGAGAGACTTGGAGGGGAGTGATTGGGAGGAACGGCCTACCTGATCTGAACCCGAGTGGTGCTTTGTTATTGGACTTCTGTGCGAGTCATGGATTGTCCATAACGAACACCATGTTCGAGCATAAGGTAGCTCATAAGTGTACCTGGTACCAGAGCTCCTTAGGCCAACGGTCGATGATCGACTTTGTAGTTGTCTCATCAGACCTGCGGCCGTATGTGCTGGACACTCGGGTGAAGAGAGGGGCAGAGTTGTCAACTGATCACCACCTGGTGGTGAGTTGGATCAGATGGCAGGGGAGGCTGCCAGACAGACCTGGTAAACCCAAGCGCATAGTGAGGGTGAACTGGGAACGGCTGGCTGAGGACCCTGTACGGAAGATCTTCAACTCACACCTCCGGCGGAGCTTCTCCCTGATCCCGAGGGAGGCTGGGGACATGGAGTCTGAATGGACCCTGTTCAGAGCCTCCATTGTTGAAGCGGCAGCTTTGAGCTGTGGCCAGACGGTCGTTGGTGCCTGTCGTGGCGGCAACCCAAGGACCCGGTGGTGGACGCTACCGGTGAGGGAAGCCGTCAGGCTGAAGAAGGAGGCCTTCCGGGCTTGGCTAGCACGGGGGACCCCGGAATTGGCTGAGAGGTACCGGCACGCCAAAAGGGCAGCAGCGATGGCCGTCAGGCGACTCAGGAAGGGCAGGCAGGGCCTCGTCCAGGCTGTTCTCAGCAGGGACGGGGAGGTCCGGACCTCAACTGAGGATGTGGTCGGACGGTGGAAGGAACACTTTGAGGAGCTCCTAAATCCGACTGACACGCCCTCCATAGAGGAGGCAGGGCCAGAAGATTCAGGAGGGTCGTCACCCATCTCTCTGGCAGAGGTCACTGAGGCAGTTAGAAAACTCCACAGTGGCAAGGCGCCAGGGGTGGATGAGATCCGCCCTGAAATGCTGAAGGCTTTGGATGTTGTTGGGCTGTCATGGCTGACACGCCTCTTCAACGTCGCGTGGGAGTCAGGGACAGTGCCTGTGGAGTGGCAGACGGGGGTGGTGGTCCCCATTTTTAAAAAAGGGGACCGGAGAGTGTGCTCCAACTATCGGGGTATCACACTACTCAGCCTCCCTGGGAAAGCCTACTCTAGGGTATTGGAAAGGAGACTGCGGCCGATTGTCGAACCTCGGATACAGGAGGAACAATGTGGATTCCGTCCTGGCCGTGGAACAACGGACCAGCTGTTCACCCGCGCACGGATACTGGAGGGATCATGGGAATTCGCCAATCCAGTCTACATGTGTTTTGTGGACCTGGAGAAGGCTTACGATCGTGTCCCCCGGGGTGTCCTGTGGGGGGTACTGCGGGAGTATGGGGTGCCAGGTTCGCTGCTGCGAGCCATTCGGTCCCTGTGCAGCCGCAGTGAGAGCTGTGTCCGTATTCTCGGCACAAAGTCAAGCTCATTCCCAGTGAGTGTTGGACTCCGCCAGGGCTGTACCTTGTCTCCGAACTTGTTCTTAATTTTCATGGACAGGATCTCAAGGCGCAGTCGGGGTGAGGAGGGTGTCCAGTACGGTGGCCTTAGGATTGCGTCTCTGCTTTTTGCGGATGATGTGGTTCTGTTGGCCTCATCAAACTGTGACCTCCAGCACACATTGGGGCGGTTTGCAGCCGAGTGTGAAGCGGTCGGGATGAGGATCAGCACCTCCAAGTCCGAGGCCATGGTCCTATGCCGGAAAAAGGTGGCTTGCCCCCTCCGAGTTGGGACGGAGTTCCTGCCTCAGGTGGAGGAGTTCAAGTATCTTGGGGTCTTGTTCACGAGTGAGGGTAAAATGGAGCGGGAGATCGACAGGCGGATCGGGGCGGCGGCGGCAGTCATGCGGTCGTTGTACCGGACCGTCGTGGTGAAGAAGGAGCTGAGTCAGAAGGCAAGGCTCTCAATTTACCAGTCGATCTTTGTTCCAACCCTCACCTATGGTCACGAACTCTGGGTAGTGACCGAAAGAATGAGATCGCGGATACAAGCGGCGGAAATGAGCTTCCTCCGCAGGGTGGCTGGGCGCACCCTTAGGGATAGGGTGAGGAGCTCGGACACCCGGGAGGAGCTTGGAGTAGAGCCGCTGCTCCTCCGCATTGAAAGGAGTCAGTTGAGGTGGTTCGGGCATCTCGTCAGGATGCCTCCTGGGCGCCTCCCTATGGAGGTGTTCCGGGCGCGACCAACTGGGAGGAGACCCCGGGGAAGACCCAGGACACGTTGGGAGAAATATATATCTCGGCTGGCCTGGGAACGCCTTGGGATCCCCCAGGAGGAGCTGGTGGATGTAGCCGGGGAAAGGGATGTCTGGGCGACCCTCCTCAGCCTGCTGCCACCGCGACCCGGTCCCGGATAAGCGGGAGAAAATGGATGGATGGATGGATGGAATAATTGCCAATTGTATAACATGTAAAAGTATTCTGAAAGGAAGATGAAAGGGTATGACCTGCATAACTCATCAGACAATAAATCCTACTGCCATCTAACTAAGAAGACTGGTATATTTCTAGATTGTGGCTCACATTCCTATAACAGGGACCTGCTTTGTTTCATAAGCAAAAACAGTTATTAAAAGTTAACTAGTTGCTTGGACACATCAGCATCATCTTACTAAAGGACCAGCACAGATGTTACATCAGTTTTACCAGTCTCACATTCAGCTGCTTGTCCAATGGCCATTGATTTGAAATGGTGGTATAGAGATGGATAAAATGACTGGAAATCTAGTCTAGTCTAATCATCTGCTAGGCTAGGCGAGGTGTTTCTGCCCCAGCAGTCTCCACAGATCAGTATGAAACTAGGTGACCATTGGCTAGCCTTGTCAGAATGATGCTTAAGCGAATTTTTAGGTTCATGACTGAGACAATCATGGTAACAAAGGAAACATCACTTCCAAACTGTTTCTTGCTCTATTGGCTGTGATATTTCAAAATGCTTTTCAAAATCTTTCTCTAATGTGTGTCAGAGAAAATGAATTTCAGAGAAACAATTAATATATAAATACAGACCCTTTTTGGCTTTATCTGTTAAAAAAATCCCTTTTTTAGGAAGAGAGAAATAAAGAGGAGCCCAGTAGTGTACATTGTGTGGTGTTTTTACCAGTGTTTGAACTGCTTGAGTGGAGTATCCAATAAGTCTCTGTATTGCAGTCTGAACAGTTTGACTCCACGTAATGGACAATCTCAGGACCAGGACAAGAGGCAATGTTTTCTGATCTGTCTGGAAAGGACTTGCCATTGCTTGACCAACTTTTGTTTGAACATTCTCATAAACAGCCGCCCACAGTGGGTGCTGATACACACACACACACACACACACACACACACACACTCCATTAACAAAATAACAAGAACAATAAAAAAAAATAAATAAATGAGAGGTATGGGTTAAACTCATTTTCCGTCAGAGATCTGTTTCGTTTCATAGAAGTTCATTTAAAATATAGATTGAACAGAATAAGTACAATGGTTGCATTTCAGCCAACAGCATTACAACTCATTTACACAGTAATGATCAGATCCTGCACCCAGTGACCCAAAACCTCACTGTGCAGACAGGCACAGTGCAGCTTTGGGGTACTTTCAGTAGAGTGACAATCTCCGTTACAGCTTTCTCACACTAGCCAAGCTCATCATAGCCATTAGGAGTCCTTGCTCTTCTTTCAAGGTGTCTTTGTGTTCACTGAGTTCATATTTCAGCCCTCAGGACTGAAGGCTATATTTTTGTAGTCAGCCTGATGGCTCTGGTTTCTGGTCCCCATTGCTGACTTAACCACTCTTTACTGGTATTCATTTTGACTGGTTACTGCCCTTTGTTTGCTCCTCACCATCTTTCCATAGCTTCATAGCCCCAAACAGGAAAACAAAATCTTCTGTCTCTGGTCATGTCAGAGACCAACTGCTGCAGGTCTTCTTGTTTTTTCTCACCTCATACAGACAGTGGAGAACAGCAGTAAGTCTGTGTTTAACATGCTGGTTCATACAGACAGTGGAGAAAAGCACTAAGTCTGGGTTCAAACGGCTGGTTCAGTTTTAAAGTTTTACCGTTAAAATCACTCAATCAGTCTTCTCTCCCTTTTCAAGTACTACTGCCCTGTTTATTAAAATTGGAATGTAAACACAAGATTGTATTTATTTTGTCGCATTTGATGAGTTAGAATGAAGCCTGTGTTATTCTGGTATCTCTCAATAATTCACAGATTCCCTGGTGAATTATTGATTGATTGATTGATTTTTTTAAATCATACATTTCTATCTTTTGCCATAACATGTTGTTCCAAATGTCTAATAACATATTCCAAAGTAAGTACCCCATGTACAAATATAAAACTAGACAGCAGAAACACAAATGAACTAGCTTAATTTACTTAAGAATGGTTTATTTTGACAGCAATAGCAATGAAATACAATAATAAAGTAGTTACAAAACCATTCATTTGTAGAGGTAGTTGGGATAGTCGGATATAGTTTGATAAAAAAAGTTTGGTCACATTTTGTGCACAGCTATATAATTATGTGTGATGCCAGGAGTCTTCCACCAGTCACTATACAGAAATAATGACCGCTCTTTGACCAATCAGAATTAAGTATTTAACAACGCACTAGACTAATGTGATGTACTAATCTTTATGGTCATTGTCTGCTGACTTTACCCTCTGCAGATTCTGGTTCTTTTTAACCTGTACCCCAGTTTTCAATTACTTGACTGTAGAACATGGGAAATCAATGATCGTATTTATTATATAACCACAAACAAACTCTCTCTCTCTCCTCTCCAAAAATGCTTCTTGAAAAATCGAATAAAGATACAGTAGGTACATCGATGCTTCTATTGTCAGACACGACCATCCGTACACAATGACAGGTAATGCATGCTTTGAAAAGGGATGATGTAATTCTTCATATTGTCCTACATTAAAGCTTCATTAAAATCTTATGAATGCTGCATAACATATATATAGAACTCTTTATGTGGCCTGGCCATGAATGAGGGGACCGGACACACAATTCTTATTTTTTTCGTTGTGGGTCTTTATTCCCCGACTGCACCCAACAGAGCACAGCGTTAATTTTGTAAATTTAAGAGGTGTACAGACAACAGTAGCAGCACACTTCTAAATACAGAAAAAAAACAGAAATACAACAAAATCAATTAACTGGTACAGTTACTCTACTATAAAGCACACACGTTTGCTGGGAACATACATCCATGAACAAAATATACTTTTTTTAAACATTCCTCCGTGGACTCAGTATCAACTTATTAGAAAAGAATCAGAAACTCACTCTCGCCCCGGTGTGCAGCCTGTTCGCTAGCCACTCAACTCGGGAATTAGCACGGCACTCTGTCTCCCCTCTACATTAAACAGGAGCGCATAAAATGAACAAAGCCAACGGAACAAGCCAATACATACAATAAGCATTAGATGCTTTCTTCCACTAGTACATTCGGTCACCACTTACGCTGCCCGCTGCTTAGGGTTTCCTTCAGCGTGGTGGGGATCTCGCACAGCCAACCTCTCTAACGGACCTCAGCAACCTAGCTCTCTAGTTCTTTCCGCGCTGCTGTGTATGATGCAACACAGGAAGACTGCGCTCTCGCGGGCTTTACTCCGAGCTGTTCTTAAAGTGACAGTACTCACTCCCTACCGTCTAACCACCCCAAGAACAATCTCTCCCCATGTCCACCCGGCTACATTCTCCCCTGCTACAAGTCAGCGTCCCCGATGACTTCTTGTGCATCTATCATTCCCTTTAGTTTCGAAGTATACAGAACCATGCCTGTTAACACCTGAGAGAGTGTGTCTGGACTAAGAGACACCACATTGCATGCGGACCTAGGTAGGTTAAACGGGTTCCTGTTTATCCCCGCTGTGTTCCTCTGACTTCTGCGCGGAGCGGGAATGGGCATGTCTACCCTAACATTCCCCTCTCTCCTGTCCTTGGGAGCAGGCACAGGCCTCACCTTCGGCTCCTCAGTAGGCAAGCCGAGACTGTCTGCCATGGGGTGAGAGCAGGACAACAATTCTGCCACTGGGTCCTCATCAGGTACATTGCTTCTCTCCTGCTCACGCGAATCCTCACTCTCCACTACACTCTCGGTCACATCATTGGGGCAGCTTCCTGCCTCGTCGGTCATCAGACCCAAGTTTTCAGGTTCCTGGATTCCCACCTGCTCTACTGCTGGATACCTGACTTCCTCCACCATCACAAAATCTGGATCTGTGAACTCAGCTTCCGACCCCCGACCCAAGGTAGGTCTATCCACAGGCCGGACCACAGGGTGACTACGCCTCGGCATTGGTACAGGTCCCACATACGGCCGCAAGTTGGACCTATGCACCCTCTTCACTGGCCCTCCTTCCAGTGGCTCCACAGTGTAGGTGGTTCCTTGGACATCAACAACTTTATACACGGTGGCTGCCCAGGCATCCTGGATCTTATTCCTTCCTAGTGGCCAGTGGCGGAGATACACCAACTGGCCCACATCCACAGGTGGACAGTATATCCTCTCTTGCTGCTGAGCTAACCTTTCCGCAGCCTTCCGCTCAGCACACTGCCTTGCCCTTGCGTGAGCATCTTGGAGACGCTCCTAGTGTATAGCTAACCAGTCAGGCTTGTCATCCTTCACTTGCTCCTGGCCTAACAGTGCATCAATTGGAAGGTGTGGGTGAACCCCAAACAGCAAGTAATAGGGTGAATACCCCGTGGTCGAGTGTGGCGTGACATTATATGCATACACAAGCTCTGACAGGTGTTCAGGCCATCGGCGCTTCTTTTCCGGAGGAAGCGTGCGCAACAGGTCGTGTAGAGTTCTATTAAACCTTTCACACTGTGGGTTACCTTGGGGGTGATGGGGCATTGTCTTCTTCACCCCATACAATCGGCATAGTTCGGCGATTACGGCACTTTCAAAATTCCTGCCCTGATCGGAGTGTAGGTACCCCATACCTCATAAATCACTCTTTCAGGATGACTTTAGCAGTAGTCTCTGCTTTCTGATCTCGCGTGGCAAAAGCTTGACTGAACTTAGTGAATACATCTGTCATTACAAGTACATTTTCGCGACCATCTGCGGCTCGCTCAAGTGTGGTGTAGTCCACAGCAAGTACCTCCAATGGGCGAGTAGCCAAGAATGGAGTTTGGGGTGCCTGGATCTTGGGGTGTGGCATCTTTGTCAGCACACACCTCTGACATCTCTTCACCCACTGCTCTACATCCGCATGCATACCCCCCCAGAAACACCTCTGTCTCAACAAACCCAGTGTCCGCTCTATGCCCTGATGCCCCATCTGATCATGCACGCTTTTAAGCACCTGTTCCTTGAGGCAGGCAGGCAACAATAGCTGGTGACATCTTCCGATATGAGCATCCTCGATCACACGGTACAAGAGCCCACCTTCTTCTCTGATCCGTGGCCATTGTTTCAACAAAGAACGCACTGGTTTAGATAGACCTATTTTCTCCTGGTAGGTAGGTTTCCTCTGTCTGCTCCAAAACTCTCTCAATACTCTAAGTGTTGGGTCCGATGCTTGAAAACCCTGGAGCTCCATTTTGGAATAGCCAGGCAACGTGGGAGTGTTATCCTGAGCTGCCTCGTTGATCACCGCCTCACTTGCCTCGGACGCACGGAGCTGCCTGACCTTGCAACACTCAACACCTGCCGCTACTAGCTCCAAGCCCAGAGCAGTTCCGGTCCTGAGTGTGTCACATATGGCTACACATCCATCGCCAGCTGAGCTACCCATCGCTGTTGAATGGCTCCTAACTTGGCAGTGGAGAGGTGACATAAGGCGCTTTCGCACCGGAGGAACTTTTCATAGTTCTTAGAACTGTTGGAGAAAGTACCTCCTTTTTGGCATGTTCGCACCGCAGGAACTTAGAACGATTTTAGTTCTAAGAACGCCGTTTTGAGGGGCTTTTTTAGCCCCTACTCCAGGGTAGGTACTTTTGCAGCACAATAGGAACCTTGTGACGTAGGTGTACAGCCATTGGTCCAGACACAGGTATACGATGATTGCAACCGCCATTTTTAAAGATCCGTGCAAAATATAAAGTCTTAGAACGTATTTCATTTAGCTTTTGATATTCATGTCTCAAAATGTCTGGAATTGTAGGAGGGGGCACATAGTTTTTATGTTTTATTTTACCGGTATTTTATATCCCCCAACAATGACCATTTTGCAACGTCCAATGTATATTTGTACATTGAAGAGGTAGCGTTCACTCCGCTTCGGTAGGTGCTTGTGTGTCCGCTTGTGTGGCTGTGATCCGCATTTTAACCTAAAATAAGAATGTGTTTATCCAGCTTACGATTTTAGGGCTGTGGCGGGGAAAAAAAAAAAACACGATGCCGCAAGCAAGGGTCAGGCACAAGCGCTATGCTAGCACCCGAAAAGTACTATGCCCATCAAGTCATTCACTGCTACTGCGGTGGTAAATGCATAAATGCGTTGGGAAATTATTTTCTCCATTGGACTGGGTCTATCGCCATACAGTTTTATTTTCGTTAATGAGAAGGCAGTTATAGGTTATCTAATGTGCAATCAATATTTCTGTCATTCAAATTCAATAAAACTCATTGCGTATACTGTAGTCTAGTTTGTCGATTTCTTTTGCCGCAGTAATGGTTCTTTTTTTCCTTTTGGAGGTATTTAAAAGGTCTTAAAAGTCATTAAATTTGTACTTCAAAATGTGCAGCTATCCTGGTTAGTCATAAACAACAGCTCTTAGCTGCTATACCGTCGGCCGGCTTACGTCACTTCAGCGTTCCTACTGGCGGTGCGAAAGCAAACAGAAAAAAGGCCCTAGAACGAATGTAGTTCTATGGGAAGCTCCACAGGGGGTAGTTCCTATCGAATTAGACCCTAGAACTGTTCGGTGCGAAAGCGCCTGTAGCGGGTTGTTATCTGTGATGACAGTGAACTTGGACCCCAGAAGATAACTCCTAAATTTCTCTGTGACCGCCCACTTTAACGCAAGGAGCTCCAGCTTCATGCTGCTATAATTTTGATCATTCTTCTCAGCCCCTCTGAGCCTCCGACTCGCATAGGCTATGACCCTCCTCTTCCCCCTCTGCACCTGGTACAGAACTGCCCCTAAACCTAGACTGCTAGCATCTGTCTCCAGGAAAAAAGGAAGGGTAAAGTCTGTGTAGCCCAGTGTGGGAGCGCTAGTTAGCTTTTCCTTTAGTAGCTCAAAAGCTTGTAAACACTGTGGCGTCCAGGCCAACTGGAATGCCTGCTTAGCCCTGACCTGGCCACTCTCTTTGATACAAGCAGTTACAACATCGTGAAGAGGCCCTGCAATTTGGGAAAAACCCTCCATAAACCTCCTATAGTAACTGCAAAAGCCCAAAAAAGACCAAAGCTCTTTTACCGTGCTAGGGATGGGCCACGCCTTTACTGCACTTATCTTGTCAGGGTCTGTACCTATACATTGGGCTGAAACTTGGTGACCAAGAAACCTTACCTCGGGCTGGAGGAAATGACACTTCTCCACTTTGACTTTCAGCCCTGTCTCCCTCAGCCTCTTAAGAACTGTCTCAAGCCTTACCAAGTGATCCTGGAACGTCGATGAAAACACAAGCAAGTCATCCAAATAAACCAACACAATTTGGAAGACTAAGTCACTCATCGTAGCCTGCATCAGGCGTTGGAAGGTTGCGGGCGCATTACACAGGCCGAAGGGCATCCGCAGGTACTCATATAAGCCACACTGGCCCAGAACACCTAGCCTAGCCTTAGGGGACAACCAGACATCTTCCGGCGAGAAGTTGATTACCTGGACTGGGAACACATGACTACAGGTCGAGGTCACAGTAGGGACCACCATCAACCCACCAGGCAGTGGAGCATTCCCCGGCTCAAGCAGCATGCTGGAGTCATCATCAGACTGTCTCTTAAGTCCTCTCGCATAGACTGTGGCAACAGATAAAGCAGGCACATGCACTCTGTGTTGCCCTGCCACCCGAGCCGTGGACACCCTTCCAACATGCTCTGCCTCCTGTACCCGGCGGAAAGCCTCTCTCCAGACAGGACCCAATTCGCCCCCTAGAGTTGTGTCAAACTCGGAGAGAACCAACTGTCTGCACCGTTTGGCGATGTTCATCCCGATAATGCCAGGTGGAGATGAACCTGGTTCCTTAGTGTCACCCCCTTCTTCATTGTCATCTTTTATTATTAGG
The DNA here is from genome assembly GCF_902362185.1 of Chanos chanos. Lineage (NCBI taxonomy): Eukaryota > Metazoa > Chordata > Actinopteri > Gonorynchiformes > Chanidae > Chanos > Chanos chanos. Next base: position 26,634,779 of record NC_044499.1, on the reverse strand, counting down.
AAACCACATTCTGGGATGGTAAGCCCCAATACCTGTATGTCTAGTTCGACATAACCCAAGTAGGGTAGTGGCAACTCGTTGGCTGCTGTTATTTTCAGCCATTTAGCTGTACAGTGCATATCTTCATCTTCTCCGTAGAGGCAGTCTCTGAAGAAGCTTTCAGTCAAAGTGCTCACATTACTTCCTGTGTCCAGAAGGCACTTAACGGGGACACCACCTATCTTGATGTCTGCTACAGGGCACTCGCCTACCGCATTCTCCAGGAAACGCTCTTTGGTCAGGGTGTTCTTCGAGCCTTCTGATTTGCCTCGCATTGCCCGGCTCACAGCAATGGAGGGGCCTCGTTTCCCTGCAACACAGGACTAGGCGTAGCAGTGGACGGATTTCCTGGCCTACGTGGTGTAGTGCAATGTCTAGCCATATGTCCAACCCCTTCACACCGCAGACAAATAGGCTGACCATCATCAGTGTACTTGGGCTTGACTTTAGGTCTACCACCCTTACTACCACCTTCTGAACTGGCAGTCTGCATAGTGAGTTCACGGACTGCATTGGTTAGTTCGCCAATAGCTTTACCCTGCTGTGTAATTATTTTAACTACTTCTTGCAGAGTCCAAGTCAATTCAGTTTCCTTCAGCGTGGTGGGGATCTCACACAGCCAACCTCTCTAACGGACCTCAGCAACCTAGCTCTCTAGTTCTTTCCGCGCTGCTGTGTATGATGCAACACAGGAAGACTGCGCTCTCGCAGGCTTTACTCCGAGCTGTTCTTAAAGTGACAGTACTCACTCCCTACCGTCTAACCACCCCAAGAACAATCTCTCCCCATGTCCACCCGGCTACATTTATAAAATATTTAATCATTTTCTGAGTTGTCAGATATTTCTACTGAACTATATTTCTAACATGTCAGTCAAGAGATAAAGTCAAAATGAAGGGTTTTATACCTCATGGATTCTGCTCTCACCCATCCTCTACAGACTTTAAATACATCAAGTATTTTGTTCATTCACTTATTTCCTGCCCAAAAATTATTTAGGAATAGTTTCCCTATGATGGTCCCAACAAACAACGTTATCAACAAAACCTCATGTACAAAGGTTGCGTATGCACAAAAATGTTGCGTACGCCATCTTTCATGCTCCCAGTTGGATGTATCAAGAGTGAAATGAACATGAGAATGTGTGTTCCTCCATGCCAACTTCATGCTTGGCGTACGCACATTTCTAATGGTTTTTGTCCATTGCCGACTCTTAGAGGCTATGCAGTGAAACCACTAACATTGGGAATTGGTTTACGAGTCTGTAGGACCACATGGAGATGCCGGAGACTCTGGGTTGTTCAGGAGGGACAGACTCAGAGTGCGTGCCACTGGAGTCTCCTGCCACCACACCGTCTCATTGAAAATAAAGAAATCACACTAAAGCCATCTGGTAGGCTCTGGGAAGGCTATTACATAAAAGTAAATCTAGTAGTCTATAGGAATGTTACCCAAAAACATGGATTTTTTTTTTTCCTTCATTGCGACCTTGTACGCACATGCCAGCAATGCCCCCATAAGAAAAATGTCGCCCACAACAGAGGAAACTCTCTGTTCTAACGGTGTGAGTTCCTCGACTCCTGCACCTCTGTCTGCTCTGCCACCACTTCGGTGGTGGGCAGCAGTCTTCTGCTTCACATCCACCTTAGCGTTGGACCACTTCTTTTTAATTTCATTTACCATGCGGTTTTCCAACCCTGCTGCATTAATAGCCTCCGTCACACTGTCCCACCCCATTTTGTTTTCTTTTATTATTAACACTAGAGGACAGATTGCCAAATAAAATACCTTTTCTGGCCTGTACCTCTTACAATAGCACCTCTACCTTGCACTCGATGAAATTTCTTTTTTTGCCAACTTGCCGTTTGCTTTTGCCATTCTCCCTAAATTTGCCTAACTGAGGGAGGAGAGAGGGTGGAGTGTGGTGCACGTGCATGTGCGCTCAATTTCACGTTGACTGAGATGTACAAAGGAAAGGTGCGTGGAATTTCATACATCTGAATTTTTTGTGTGTACGCAGCTTTCCAGCTTTGTGCGTACAGCATGTTTTAGTATTAATTCTATGCAAGGTTTTGTACATGAGGCCCCAGGATGCTAAACATGATCTCTTTGGTTTCAGCAGGAGAGTCTGGTTTACTCTGTGGAGACAAAGATATTTAGAGGTGAGAGAGGAATGCCTGCTCCTTGCAGTCTTGCAGCCTCTGCCTCTTTCTCCACATTTGTTTTGTTTGTGTTCATTTCTGTTTGAGAGGAGGCCTTTAGGCAGAGGGGTCAAGGCCTGTCCCACGCTCATACACACCATTTCACTGCACTGTACCTGAAGGAGGAGCACTGAGGTCCCCAGGCAAGGTCAAGCCACCCCCTCACACACACACACACACACACACACACTCACACACAATACAGCGATTGTCACCGCCAAATACACCAGCAGTGAGAACGTTAAGCAGGTTCAGCAGAATACTGATTCTCTTTTCTCTCCCTATATTTCTTTCACTGATTGTCTTAAAGCTGTCCTCATACCTGTCCTTACTTACACCAAATGCCAATGTTTAACATCATTTGATGTTGGAGGCACGGTATTTATTTCCATTAAGACAGGCTACACAAGCCCCATGCTCATTTGTTTCCCTTCTCCACAGCCACTACTGGTGCTGGAAGTCGGATGCTAACTGTGGCTCTGAGGCAGAGCTGGATTTCTGCAGTGGTAAATGGAAAGGGCCTGGAGGCCTTTTCATTTTCTGGGCCCCATCCTTCCCTTCATGGTGTCAGAGTCCTTGTGCTCCACGAGTTAATGTTTCAGCCCCAGGCCCAACTGCTTTATTTTGTTTTATCTCACAGCTTAGTCAAGTTGGGCAAGGACTCCCTGGGGATGCCTGCGTAGCAACCGCCGAGATCAACAAAAATAAGTTTGTTTGCGTTGGCTATGCCTGCATGTTGTCAACTTCTGTTCATTTACTGAAACTTCGCATTTCCTGTCTCTTCTCTCATTCCCTCTCTCTCCTTGCCCAGGGGAGAGAGACCTCTTATTGGAGCCTGCTCTAATTGGGCCTAATACTGGAGCAAACTAAAGCTGGGCCCCAAGGCAGCAGAACAAGAAGAAACAGCAAACCTATGCACCAAAGCTATGCACCAAATCAAAACATTGGCACTAATGTGCTCTCTCTCTCTCTCTCTCTCTCTCGCTCTCTCTCCCCCCTGTGTGTCTTCACCAGTCCAAATCTGCAAAAATTATTTTTGCAAAATCATGTTTTTCCCTCTCATAAATATCTTAGGTCACATACGACAGCCATGTAGTAGGAACCACACACAGAAATATGTCCATAAGTACAAATTAAGTCACTTAAAAAGTAACTAACAACCTTCTCAGATGAAAGTTAGGGTCTACGCTAATAATAAAACACATTTCCAACAGTAACATAAAACAAGCAAAAGCTGCCAAGTATTTAGATGCTCAAATCAGTTTTAGAGCAATACGATTTTTAGAGCAGTATCATACAATTTGTTTGTGCGTTTTATTTTTCAATACAAGCAGATTAGCCGCTGTTACTATCATTCGTGAGAAGACCAACCCTAACTATTCTTACTTTATGATTTATTTTGTACATACCCAGTGCCAGAGGAGGATGGGTTTACACTGTACATACCCAGTACCAGAGGAGGATGGGTTTACACTGTACATACCCAGTGCTAGAGGAGGATAGGTTTACACTATACATACCCAGTGCTAGAGGAGGATGGGTTTACACTGTACATACCCAGTGCCAGCCAGAGGAGGATTGGTTTCCTCCTGTTCTGCACTGATTCCTCTCTATGTATCTTAACAATTACTGATACAGAGCTCTGTAAAAGATACAGGGCTCCGTAAAAGCTCTGTTGTACGTAATAAAATTAACATGGATTTAGTTTGAGTAAAAAGCAGAAATCTCAAAACACAAAATAAGCACTAAAGGTGTGAGGATTCACAGATTAGAATCAGACTGCATGTTTACAAAATGAGTGTACGATTAGAACATCATGTGTCAGGCAAAAGTTTGGAAGGATTTATTATATTATTGTTATTATTGCTATTATTATTATTATTATTATTATTATTATTATTATTATTTAGAAACATTATCAAATCAGTTTCATTTGTGTCTTTGTTTCTTGCTCAGTGGCACAAAAGTGTCATCCACTGTAGATGATGTAGACAAACGTGATATTGGGAAGTGTATGTTCAAACTTGCCTGCAAATGTTATGAAGTGACAACAAGTCTTTTAAAGGTTGTTGAATTAAGGAATGTCTGTATGGCATCAAAACCATGCTTAGTTTTATTTATCTGGTTCCCAAGACTTTAAATATGATTAGCATACGCCAATAGGATACAAATCATCCTGAAGTGGCATGAAAACTTTAGTCATCGGAGTTCCAAAACACCTAATCAGCTGTCAGTGCATAGAACCATATCGTATCACACTGCACTGTCTACCACTGAAACAGGACTAAATCGTATTGTGTCAGATCTTTGGCTGGTTAAAATGTATTTTAATGTATCACTTGTTTATCACATATCAAGATGTGTATCATATCTCTCTCTGGAGGAGAGGTGCACACCCTTAATCAGCAGTGACGCCGGGAAGAGTGACCTACATTGTCTATGAGGTGAGAGGACAAAAAGAGACACAGTCAAACTTGACTGGTTCATAACTGTAACCTCATTCCTCAAACTGAAGAGCCTTGTTGGGCCTAAATATAATCCAAAATAAATGTTTGCTTTATAGAAATGAAGACTACTGGCCAGGGACTTTTCCTTCTCTTAGCAATCCAAAAGCCTTTCCTCCAGTGCTTTGAGAGGTTCCTTTTCTCAAACCAGAATGATCATGTTAATGAGACACCTGCGCTTGTCTGTACCTGGGCTTGTCTAAAAAATGTGTGGTTCCATCCTCTGGCCCATCAGAAAGACAAAGAGTGAGCTGCCAGTTTTGTCATGCAGGTCATTTAAGTACTCTGTGAGTGAACTCTCACTAGTCTCCAACTCATTAAAAAGGTAGAAGAAATAATGGGACTTCTCACTTAAAACAGAGCTAATATCTTACATTAAAATGCAATGAGACACATTAATGAAAAGTGGGCACCAGCATGGTTATGATATTTTGAAACCACATAACCAATGTGTTCTTTATTTCACTATTGTTTTTTCACATTTCTGAACATAGAGGATCTCTAAAAACAGATGGGGGCCCTTGTTGATGAGGACCTAATGTTTCATTAATAATTTTGAATTTCCATCTCACCGTTTCCCTCTCACCTGCTTGAAAAACTGTGCTCTCCATATCTTTGTCTCACTCAAATGTGTGCAATCAGTGAAGAAGTTAGTGTAGACCAGGCTTTATGGTTTGGCATTGTTCAGTATGGCACATATTCAAGCTGACGGGCATTGCCCCACTCTGTGTAGATAAAACACAGTGCAGAAAATGCCAGCAGGCTAAGAGGCATGCCACAGCAAAAACAGAAGGATGTCTAAACATCTTCTGTTTGTCTCTTGCATTGTACATACCAAATGGCAAAAACCAATAGGAAATGGATGAAACACACCAGACAGATGGTAACATTCTGATGGCTGCAGATACAACAAAAAGATGGAAATTACAGAGTGCTCAGGGGGTGGGGGTGGGGAGATAGATAACTATTCTCTCCCTCTGACCTGAGGGGTATGAGAGGTAACAGTAGATCCACTATATACATTTTAACAATCCATGTGTTTTCATCCACAGGATCAAATGAAGAAAGCTTTCAGAGCAGGCTTCTAAATGCAGTCCATCTCCCTACTTGATTTCTCCTGTGTCCTGTGCATATGTATATTACTGTGTAAGGACAATCAATCTGTCTTTCTGCTCTGTTTGCTGAGCTTTCCCCGACCACTGCTGGATGTAAAAGTGTTTCCATGTTCAAGAAGAGATACATTGTCAGGGAGGACACATTCACCTAAAAGTTTCATTAAAATGAAAGTCATGCTTTGTAAACATGAAAAAGTACTCTATCCCCAGAATGTTGTTTGTTAGTGTGTTATATTACACTACATTATATGCTACTACATTTGACTCTGCACTATATGATGGTACACAATATGACACTACACTATCTGACATCACACTATATAACAGTACACTGTCTGACACTACACCACATGACACTACATTATCTGACAGGACACCCTATCTGACACTATACCACATGACACTACACTATATGACAGTACACCTTATGGCACTATTCAATATGCTAGTTTCCTGTATTGGCTAGTTTCCTGGATTGTTACTATTTATAATATTTCTGCTATTTATAATACTTTCCTGCTTATGTAACTTGTGCAGTTAAATTGATTACTAATAGCACCACATAATTAATTCCACCATAAAGGAATTTGAAAACAGTAATAGTTTAGTACCCACACTATTATCTCTCATCCAGTCTCTTTACTCAGCTAGAATGAGAGGAGCCCTACTGTAGGACTGTGTTGTAGATCAAAGCTTGTTCACTGACCATTATGGTGGAGGTAATTCCTCACACACTTACATAAAACATGACAAACAGGCTCACAGCAACCAGCGCTGATATGCCTGCCTGCGTGTGTGTGTGTGTGTGTGTGTTTGAGAGAGAGAGAGAGAGAGAGAGAGAGAGAGGAGAAAGAGAGCAATATCTTGAGCTTAGGGCTCCCTCATTCTCTTCATCCTTGTGTGTCACTCTCTCCCTCTCCCTCCTGCTCTCATTTATTCCTCCTCAGTAAAACTAACAAATGTATTGAAAAGAAGGAATCGAAAAAGCCATTAATGAAGTTTTTAACCTCAGGTCGTGCCTGTGGGGATCAGACCTCTTATTATTTTTCAATCAAATAAACGACTTCATGTTTACTTTCAAAGATTTGTTTTCTTTCTTTCTTTCTTTCTTTCTTTCTTTCTTTCTTTCTTTCTTTCTTTCTCTCTTACTGCCCTACCATAGTCCTTATTTTGACCCTGTTGTCCCTTCACTCCTTGCCTTCCAGTCATACAGTCAGACTGTGGAACACAAGTATAGATGATAGAATAAAAAGGGCCTTCCAGCCAAACCACAAGGGAGCAATAGCCTTTCATATAGCCTAGGTAATGAACAAATGCCTATAGTAGATTTATTATCATTAGAAGGATTTATTATTGTTGGACTAAACCTGACATTTACTTCTGTAACATGGAAACATAATATGCACTAAATCTGTGTAATCTGGGCATTCTGTTTCTGCCTCTTATAAGAATAAAATAAACTTTTATTCACAGAAAGGATGATAGGCCATTGCTCACTGATAGAGCTAGCAAGGAACAAGCAATTATTAGCAAACAAAGCAAGTGTTTTTTGTTTGTTTTTTAGTTTCAACAATAAGTGCATTTTTGGCACAGTTTTTTATGGGAAGGTTAACTTGTAGGAGTAAATTGGTTCATCTTTAGGTAATAATTTGTTATATTGGCTTCATTGCCCTGAGGCCTTTGGTACATATTGACCCTCCAGATTACAACTTTACAGGTTTATAGATAAAAATATAACACCGAACATGTAGCTAACCAAGTTATAACCAGGTAATAACTAAATTATCTAGCTGGATCATGTTTCTCTAAACTAAGCACATTTTCATGAAATTGAAAGTTATGGTTACATTATGGTTACATCTGAAGTGAACTTTAGTTTCTGCAGTAGAAAATCTATAATTAGTATAGTATATAGTATATGAGTATAATTTGAGGCACGGACAGTGACAGTATATATCATGGTATATTCGTTTTGCTAAGACATATTTCACATAGTACAGAGGTATTTTAAGAACATTTATTGTTGAAAACTGCAATGATAAATAGGAAAAAATACAAAATCTTTTCTCAAGTAAATTCCATCTCTTAAAAACACTTTTTCATGAAATACAATAAAATCAAGCTGCACAAAGGGAAAATAAAAACTGACTTCAAGTACAGCAGGACAGGCCCAAACTCAAACACAATGAAACTTTCAGCATGCAAAATTAGTTCAAAGTATGTAACTTTGTGTGCCCTCAGTTCATATTTGAGTGGGTATGCTTGCTCAAAAGATTTGTGCCTTGTCTCCTAGTGGCACTTCACATTGTTGCTATTAATAATCGCCACGGTCTCGGAACATATGAGACATACTAGTTTTAAACATGTAAGAGTCCGTCCCTTCTTGATAAAAAGCTCTGTTTTTGCAGTCTACTTTTCTCTTTTCAGAGCAAGCCACGTGAAATTACTTTTTACTTTGGTATTTCTCCGACTATTGTCTCACGTCTCGTGTCTCCCCTGCATGTGTACCTCATTCACTGACTTGAGTCGCAATGTTTATCGGAATGCGCAGATTTGGTTGGTTGAGTAGCATCACGTGAGATTATTTACAACGCATGCAATGGTCTGTGAGTTTTCTGGGCCACTAAACCAGTGTCGTAAAGGCTAGAAAAGCTGCGCTGATAAAAATAAAAACACTCCAACAAAATATAATAATTCTCAATAATTTATCAGTTATAGGTCTAGATAGGACGACATCTGGGTCCAGACTCGGACCACGGTTTGCCTATTAGTGACCTTGGCTTTAGTGCATTGCTACCTCCCACTGCTTTAGTTGTGAAATTGCCACTTTAGATCTGTGAGCGCTCTACTGGTCAGCACGGTATAGCCAAAATTCATACCGAAGGGAAAATTCATATCGATGTACTTTCTATGCCATTTATACTGTCCATCCCTATAAAGTATACTAAAAATTAAAATCAAACGTGTCAATGTGTGACCACATCAGTAAAGTTTTTGCAAGCACTAGCAATGAAAAGCTTGGGGAAAAGGGGGAATTGAATCAAAACAATTTAATCAAACATTGCCCTTTTTAGTGTAGGTCAGAACATAGAAGAAAGCACTGGTACCCCAGATAAGAGGTACAGTTGCAACAACATGTAGGCCTAACCATATGTAAGATTATAGAGACATCTGAACAGACATGGGTCAGGATAAGAGAACTGTTTAACCTGACGGTCTTATTACCGTAGATACACAGAAAGCTTCACACCTTTGGCGCCATGTTACAGTTGGAGCCAAGAGCAATTGATTAAGGCAAAATACAACTGGTAATGGGCAAATGGCAGCCATCACAGACAAAGGGGACTTTAGCATTAACACCTAGATTCTGATTTGCATCAAGCAATGTTGTACACCTACTGTCTGTTTGCTTCATGGTATAAAAGGCCGATCACAGTAATAGTTCTCTGAGTTAAGCGTTCGGCGCAAGCAGACATGCTGCAGGATTCCACCACCACCAAATAAAGCTTTTCTCCAAGCGCGCTTTTGGTCCGGTTCGTTTACTTGTAAAATCACAAGAAAATCCAACACATACTTGTAGTAATATATACACTGCATGTGAGGACTGAGTGACTTGAAGAAAAAATGTTTAGAAGGGTTTAAGTTTAAGTTTCAAGTTTATTTAGAGCCTAATATCACTGTTTACAGTCTCAAAGAGCTTTACATGCCACAACAATCAAAATCAAAACAGGACGGCACTCCCTGACTCAATCCTCATGGCGGGCAAGAAAAAACTCCCCAAAAACCCCAAGTGGGAAATGGGAAAATGGGAGAAATCTTGAGAAGGACCACAGAGATAGGAGACCCCTTCTTGGCCAGACAGGTGTGCAATAGGTGCCGACCCAGCGGGCAATTACAATTTCAAGTGAATACAGAGCATAAACAAAGGGGATGGCAATGCTGACAGGAGGCTGACAGGGGGATGAAAGATGATAACACCAGGATGGATCGGTCTAGAGGGAAGGAGGAGTCAGGATCACATGTATCTCAGGAGTAGCATGTGTGGCTCGACAGAGAGTGAGAGAGAGAGAGAGAGAGAGACATTGTTAGGTGACATCAGCACATCTGCTTAGGCTATAGCCCATATCAAAAATCCATAACAGTGGAAATCTAGATTAAACAGTGCGGAAGACCTCACTCACAGCAGTCGACTGTACTGTTTAGATCATTATCTGACATCTTTCCTCTAGCATTTTTGGCTTCGGAAAAGCAAAAAATACGACATCCCCTAACTTTGAGGATATCTGCAATCAGTAGGTTCTATATGCACACCGTTTCGGCATTTTCCTGTTCGAAAGCTTAACAGGCCTCCCGCACCTAGTTACGGTTGCCAACGCAAGACTGGACAGTGGTCGTTCTATGGTGGGGCTTATCAAAGGGAAATGTTAAAATACCTGGACAGAGCAGAGCGCATTGCATTGAACCATTAAAGAGCAGAAGTGATGGCTCAACCTACTTGTTGGCTGTTAAAAAATAACTCAGAATTACGAGAAATAAACTTGGACTTGAGAGAAAAAAAAGTCGGCATTCCGAAAAATAAAGTAGTAATTAAGTAAGCTTTTTTATTAATGTGGCAGAAACGGGCTTCCATATACAGTGTTTCATCTGGGCCGTCTGGCATAGATTGAGCAACTGGCTGTGTCCGAAATGGCATACTAGTGTACTGCATACTGGCCCAGTATACACTGTGTACTGCACACTACTCCACACGCTAGTATTCAGCATGGTACGCAATTATGAGACCTTTTGTGTAGTGTACGTCGGTTCTGTTAAAATCAAACAACACACGACTACCACAAATATCTATCAAAAGTAGCCCTATAAGAAAGCGTATGAAGACTTATTACACCAAAATATGCAACTGATACATTTATATTCAGAACTGCAGCTGCAGTTGAAGTTGAAGCTGCTTCCGTCGGTGTCCGCCATGTCTTTTTAATTTTTTGACAGTTGGAAATCACCGCGTTGCTTCATGGGATGTAGTATTCGACGAAGTGAGCTCCGGTTGTATACTGCAAATTTTCGCCAGAGTAGTACATCATCCAGGTAACTGTCTGTCACAGCCTGCACCTTGTTTTGGACTTTTGTTTTGAATTGTCTTGTGCCCCTGTTCTGTGTGTGTCTCCGCCCCTCACCTGATTATGTTTACCCTATTTATTAACCTTGTTTCAGCCTTGTTAAGCCTTGTTTCCACCAATCCTGTTTCTCCAGTTTAGTTCTCCTTTTGTATTTAAGCCCCTGTGTTTGATCTGTCTCTTGTCTATCGTTGTTTGTGTTTGGTTACACTCTGTTTGGCTGCACCTTTTTGTTACTGGTCTTTGTTCCTGTTTGCAACTGTTTAGTTATCTACATTTTGTAAGTAAAGTCCTCCTTTTTTGTCACCACCATCAATGTGTCTTGCGCTTGGGTCCACCTCCACTCCACGCCTGACACTGTCGTGTACTGCAAAATTTTTAGTTTTCATGTACTGCATACTACTTTTACGTCAAGATCAGTATGCAAGTAGTATGCCGTTTTGGACACAGCCATTGACTTGCTGTCTTTGCGTAGGAGTCACTTCCTGGTGCATAGGTCGTAGTTTATGACTTTTTTTAAATTCTGTAACGGACGCAATTCAAATTGTGGCAAAGTAAAATACCTCCAAATAAACATACTTAAGTAAAAGTAAAATTACAGTTTTAAAAAAATACACAAAAAAAATCAACTTCGTTTCAGTGACGAGAGTAATTATAATTCGTTACTTTCATCCCTGTCCCATTGTAATCTCTTTGTAGCTTAAGAAGTCCTCAGTTTAAGAGGTACTAGACCGTTACTGCCTGATCAGTCAAAGCTATCAGTTAGAAGAGCCATGGTCAAGCATGCATCACTCACAGAGCACACACACGTCTATACTGAAATGCCCAGTGTCAGTTCTTACAAAGTCTCTCTGTATGTGTGTAACTGGCCACAGGCACACAATTAAGAAACACGGGAAGTTCAGATTTTTGTCCTCTGTCTTCTGTTGAAAAATATAATATGCCATCAGTGTTGGGATAGTTACTCAAAAAAAGTAATTAGAGTTACTCTTTACTACAAATTCCCTAATATTCCCATAAAAATAAAAGGACAAACATCATAGTCCTTTCATTACTTTATTTTCAATGCAACAGCCTAGTGCAAAGTATGAACACAGTTAAAGGCATAACTTAGCAGCCTTTAATTAGAAATAGTGTAGCCAATATTGGTTGGAACAGCCTACACAGTACAAATGATGCATCAGATACAGTGGTTAACTACCGGTAGTTTCTGAAGTAGCTAGTAACATGTTTTGGTATCATCATCAGCTGGCAGCTACATTATCTCTTTAGTGGGTAATTATATTATAGGTGAACAGGTGTGTGTCGTGTCATAGCTGCATCTATAATCATGTATATTAACATCGCAGGAGCACTGTATTGACCAATTAGCACCCAGGACCAGAATTATCGGTTTTATTAGATAAATTTAAATATTCAGCACGAAAAACATTCTTTTGAAAAGGCTTGTGTAATGCAGGAAAGGACATTTTCATAATCCAGTAACTGTAATGTGAACTGTAATGCTTTATTTTGTTATGGAGGAAAGTAATATATTTACAAGCAATTATATTATAAGTAATATAATCATTACCCCCAACACTGTGTGTCATACACTTGGGCCAGTGTTGATTTTTCGTCATTTAGTCAAGAGAGTAAGAGAGTAGGAGTGCTAGCCAGACAGTCAGTGTTCATGTATCACCTCAGCTATTTCCACGAACCAGACTGAAAACAAGTTTTTATGGAAAATCACCCTTCACCGTGAGAGATTTTTATTCCTTCATTTAAGGGGTAGAATCCACTTGCATATGGTGTTGAACAGCTTAGATTTGAAACCTCTGAGACAGAAAAGCAGACATCAATATTACTGCTCATCATTCTTTTTGGGAAAAGAAAAAAAAAACTGACGTCACACTGAAAAATTTGGGAAGCACTGAAAAATTCCCTTGTAGGAAATGTTTTTACCCAGTTTGAGGAAACTTTGAGACACTTTTATGAGTATCTGCCCAGATCAGCTTTTTAGGACAAAGTAATCAGAGCAGTTACCAGCACCGGAGGGCAAAATATTTACCCCCTGCCTGGACTCATTTATTACTCTTTTCCTTTCCCTACAGAAAATGGTTGTTGAGCTAATGACCCACTCACAGAGGTCCAGCAAGGCCATGGACTGTCAATAGCCATGGGAAATGGTGACTTGTCTCCTGAAGGGAATCCACTCACATTTAGGGCACTGTACCTCTGGGCATTTTTCCATGGCTTCCTCTATAACTGACCTCTTTTTACCCCCCCCCCCCCCCCCCCCCCCCCCCCCCCCCCACACACACACACACACACAGAGAACTACACGAGTGTAATCTGAACCTGAAGACCATTTTAAAATTTTATTAGATTGATGTCTGACACAAAGTCACATGCTACATGCTGTCATTAATTATTACTAATATGAGCATTGGTCATGCCGAAAACCTTTCTCAGTGGATTTCTGGGCTTAGTTTCCCCATCCTATAAAGGTTCTGAATGGATTATATTTAGCCAGCCTGAGGGGTTCCACCAGAACAATTTTCCATCAGCACTTTATTACCAGAGTCGATCATTAATTTTAGACATGTGTTTGCTTATGGTATCAAATGCCTGAGGTGGCTGAAAATATGCAATCAAATCAATAAATGCTAATGAATACATTGGATATGATTTGTGGCTAAGTCCAGACCATATTTCCCTTCATTGTTCAGTCTCGCTGCGACTTTCGGTCCATTCTCTTTTGGGTCATAGTAAAAGACTTTAGAGCTGTGTAGTGTGACACGGTTAGGGAAAATGTGCAATATTACTCAGTGGGGGAAGTAACTAAAGTTCAAACATTTTCATATTGTTGCCGATGGGACAGGATAGTGGTCAGCAGGTATTGACCCATGGGATCCTGTGAGGACACATTGTGTGACAAGGTCGAATACACACACATGCACACACAGAACAGCAGTGTGATGTTATCCAGACAGAGTGAAATTTATAGACACAAAAGCATAAAAGCATACAAACACAACATGGAGCACAGACAGACTTTCAGTCACCATGATATTTATTCTCACAAATGCTTAATCAGTGAACACCATGCTGAGGGGTGTGGTGTTATTGTGTAAGGTGCATAGTACACCTGTGACGACCCAAACTGGACCTGCTCATTGCTCAAGTGGCCAGTTAGGTTCCAGTTAATATTGCTGATACTGAAAATAGGCTTGCTGTCCTGTGGCACAGACACATTTTCCTTTACAATTTGCTGGTATAATTTAGAATATTGTTTGATCAATGATGGCATGCCGTCCTGGCCCAGATGCAGCAAAACTAGCCCAAACCATGATCCTACCACCACCATGTTTCACAGTTGGGATAACGATCTTATGCTGGAATGCAGAATTTCCCTTTCTCCAAACATAATGCTTCTCATTTAAACCACAGAGTTCTATTTCGATCTCGTCTGTTCACAAGACATTTTTCCAATAGCCCTCTGGCTTGTCCGCATGATCTTTAGCAAGCTGCAGAAGGGCAGTGATGTTCTTTTTGAAGAGCAGTGGCTTTCTCCTTGCAACCCTGTCATGCAAACCACTGTTGTTCAGTGTTCTCCTGATGGTGGACTCATGAACATTTACATTAGCCAATGTGAGTGAGGTCTGTAGTTGCTTAAGCCATAAATGTTACCCTGGGTTCCTCTGTGACCTTGCAGACTATTACACACCTTACTCTTGGAGTGATCTTTGTTGGTCGACCACTCCTGGGGAGGGTAACAATGGTCTTGAATTTCCTCCATTTGTACACAATCTGACTGTGGATTGGTGGAGTCCAAACTCTTTAGAGATGGTTTTGAAACCGTTTCCAGTCTGATGAGCATCAACAACTCTTTTTCTGAGGTCCTCAGAAATGTCCTTTGTCTGTTCTAAGACACACTTCCACAAACATGTGTTGTGAAGATCAGACTTTGATAGATCCCTGTTCTTAAAATAAAACAGGGCACCCACTCACACCTTATTGTCATCCCATTAACTGAAAACACCTGACTCTAATTTCACCTTCAAATTGACAGCTAATACTAGAGGTTTACATACTTTTGCCGCTCACAGATATGTAATATTGGATCATTTTCCTCAATAAATAAATGACCAAGTATAATATTTTTGTCTCATTTGTTTAATTGGGTTCTCTTTATCCACTTTTAGGACTTGTGTGAAAGTCTGGTGATGTATTTTTATTTATTTATTTATATTTTTTTTATTATATTTGTGCAGAAATATAGAAAATTCTAAAGGGTTCACAAGCTTTCAAGCACTACTGTAGGTTGCTGTTCTTCGAATAAGTGTAGGACAGAGAATGGTCTGCATGGAACATCATAATTGAATCTGTTGTTGTGTAGTCTATAAAAACATGAAGATTAAGTTCAGCTTTATGAGACTTACCTCTAAACAGCACAAGACCCTTCCTGATGGTGGTGGTTACAGTATGTTCTGTCATTATGATTTTTAGAGTGTTGAGTATAATATAATGTGAAAATACCATATTTTTAACAATATGGCCTAATTTGATCATTACAGATTAAAGTGCAACATGACCATCCTAGCATAGCATATTACTCTAACATCAGAGAATTAACAAATCTGGACTGTAACCAGTCGAGATGTGAGAGACTGAAAGTGAGAAGTTACTGACAGTTGTTTGTATGAACACACATAAATAAGGCATTCAACAACACACAAAAACACATGTTCTCTTAGAGAGAGAGATTTAATTTCAATCTATAAACAATACACACACACACACACACACACACACACACACACACATACATACATACACACACACACACACTCACACACGTGCGCACACACACACACACACACACACACACACACACACACTAGTCCAGGGACACTCAGATCAGTGCAGAGGTACTGTAACGATCAGCTATCAAACAGCGATCATTACCAAAAAATACACGGGTTAAAATTGATTCTCTTTTAAGATAAGACTGACGTTTCCTTTTTTGTTAATTGCGGCAAATTCGATTCGTTAAAGAAAATAAATAGGCATCGCAGAAGAGGCCGTTATTTAAATGTATTGCCTTGATCGAACAATTAAACACAAACGTACACCCAACACCTCTTATTCACACACACAAACCAAACGCAAGTCTTAAAGTTCCCTTCGTCTCCGTGCTCCTCGCGTAACCAATGTAGAAAGTAATTTAAAAAAAAACAGTAATCCAACGCAATACGAAAAAAAAGAGTCCCCAAAAAAATCAACAACCAGCAAAAAAAGATAATCCACCATGTAACCAGCAAAAAAGGAAAAGAAAAAAAAGAACAATCTCACCGCTCTGGCAGGCTAGGGATCTGGAGACATTACCCCACGCTCAGCCCTGAAACTGCGGTGATTGTAAGTTTTAAGGAAACTTCCACGCAATTCCTTTTTCAGTTTCACTTATTTCAAGTGCATTCTCAGCATTCAGGTCCCCCGCAGACTCCCTGACTTTCTTTTCGCCTCTCCCTCTCCCACACCCGCGTCTCCTTTTAAAAGTATTTCAAAAATCCCCGCGTTTGCGCGTCAGCTGACATGTGGGTCAGCTGACCGGTTTGACGGCCAGCTGATTTCCCCAAACGCAGCAAACGAAAATAGAGCGACAGACTGGTATAAATTAAAACAACCATAATACATTATTGAGGATGGAATGTTACATCATAGGGATTCCCTTTATTGGTGGTCAACCCTTATCCTGTTAACCTTGAATTAAAAAAAGGAATCCTAAAACCCATATGTGGCGGTGCTACGGTACAAATGTTTATATACGGAATTCATGAGCATGCTTTGTGCAATGTCTGTGTGCCACACACACACAAACACACACACACACTGCCTCTACATGACTGTAGGGCTCCTGCACGATAGATAGCACTTTCTTTGTGGCTGTTTATAATTTAAACATTTAAAACATGTTTATTTTGTGTCACGTTATACTTTTAAGGCGATTTCCATTTCAATTGTATCCCTGTGGGAGCCCTTTTTCCCCACAAATCCGGATGTCAGTGGACACGGCTCTGCTCTGGTGACCATGAATCTATCATTGGATGTTAGTGTGCATTAATCCCAGGAATTTACCCATGTGTTCAGATGATGTAAAATAATCTTTAATCTAATTGAAATCAAGGGCATGTATGTTTCAAATAGTCTGTGTCTGCGTGTAATATTAGGCTAACATGAGGAGGCCCGTGCTCTTTTCCTGCTTGCCTCATTGGTGAGACGAATTACAAGAACAAACTGCACTAATGTTAAATGTTCTATATTGGTTTAGTGTAATTCTTTTCTAATTCTCGGTTTATTCAATTTCAGCTCCTCAAGGCAGCTGAATATGGAAATAAGGCGTTTTTTTCCTGTGTAAATTGCAGCTATCACCTGGAGCCTTTTGAACAAGATTACCCAGATGGCCTAGTGTTATGTGCCTCAAGTTTTATTTTTCCTTTCCTCCTCCCTCTCTTTCTCTCCCTTCGTGGCTGGAGGAGAATAGCA
Organism: Chanos chanos; assembly: GCF_902362185.1. Classification (NCBI taxonomy): domain Eukaryota; kingdom Metazoa; phylum Chordata; class Actinopteri; order Gonorynchiformes; family Chanidae; genus Chanos; species Chanos chanos. Next base: position 26,617,278 of record NC_044499.1, on the reverse strand, counting down.
GGGAAGAGAAGAATGCTGGGGGCAGACCTGCCAGGCAGCAGCTGCGGTAAAAAACATGGGTGGTTGGGGAGGGAGGGGGGGGTCTTAACTTGAAACAGTATCCAGCAGGCCTTCCACCACACACACACACACACACACACACACACACACACACACACTAAATACACACACACACACACACACATACACCAGCCATGGTGCTGCAGACACTGGAATATCCACCCAAATGCACATCATATCTTCCCTTTACAGGCCATTTAACACATTTATTTAAGATTATTCAGTCAACACCATGTCCAACAATGCTGGAATCTGGTTCTGGCATAACATTATTCGTTTCTATTGTTTACTAATGGTAGATTAATTCTTTTTCTCTGATGTTAACTTACATATTGATTTAATAATAAAAAAAATAATAGTGATAACACAGTGAATACATGGTTGGATTTGTGAATTTTCAGTGACTTCTGGACACCACTCTGGTTTCCTCCCACAGTCCAAAGACATGTAAGTCAGGCGAATTGGAGATACTAAATTGCCCCTAGCGTGAATGTATGTGTTTGCCCTGCAATGGACTGGTTACCCTGCCTTTCGCCCAATGAGCACTGGGATAGGCTCCAGCACCCCCGCAACCCTAATTAAGCTTGGAAAATGAATGAATGAATGAATGATGTAAGGGGAAAAGTTTTCACAAAGGATCACTGGTAATTGGTAATTAATCAGGGGTAATTCCAAAATCAGAGTTTTCTTTTCAAACTTTATTGAATCCATATACTTTACAGCACTATAAAGAAACTTTACTGAAACAATCCATATACTTTACAGCACTGTAAAGAAACTTTACTGAAACAATCCATGATACTTTACAGTACTATAAAGAAACTTTACTGAAACAATCCATAATACTTTACAGCGCAGTAAAGAAACTTTACTAAAACAATCCATAATACTTTACAGCACTGGACTCATCGCAAAAATGGGATAGAGAAACATGGTTTCTGTATAAACATTACCTACAGATATGGAAACATTTAGTGCATATTTAAGATAATACATTTTTTTCAGTATTTAAAGCTTTGATAAATGAAATATATTGAAAACCCATGTTTTAAACATATGTTTTTGTTCTATGATGTGGTCTTTTTTGGCTGTTTTGAAGTGTGAACTCTTCAGCCTGCCTGGGGAGAAGTCCCATAAACATGTTTGGTATTATATTCGTCTCACATTACACAGGGTGGCGGTGCTCACCTGTTTATCATCCCAGTGTGTTGCTACATGGTGCTAATCTGTCCAGCAACAGCTTGTGCTTTGATTGGTGATCTTGCCCTGAGGTGTGACTCTCACCTGTGATAGGTGTAATTCAAGGTGAGATTTGGATTTACTGCTTCTCCCAACAGGAAGTGGTGGGTAGGCTGCTTCTCATTATTAAAGGAGCTGTAAGAGAGAAATGGGTCCGATGGTTGTCTGGAGATGCACCATGTGCTAAGACTTGTTCAGAAAAACAATACCAAACACAGCGGCATACCATAGGTTGTGATGAGACAATGATAAAGCTGATCTTAATTTAATACTGTAAAATGTGGTTTTATTAGTGCTCAGATTCTTGTAAAAAACTTCACTAGGTCGGGCTGCACCAATACTGGGGGATGGGGATTAATATTTATTGTCAAACAAAACTGAAGAAAAGGTGACAAGTACGAGTTCAGATAGATACAAATTTTCAAAAAATAGCTTCAGATGGATGTTTTTCTCTTTTTTTTGTTTTAATGGTTTTTATTAATTTTATCGATTCCTCATATTTTAAAATCCTTTTTTTTTTTAATTTTCATTTAGTCTATTCTTTTAATTATTTTACTCCAAACTGTTTTATTTATCTTGACAATTTCTCCTGTTTTATGTCCCTTGAATTATGTGGTTTATCCTTGCTTTTTTATTGTTTGGTCTATTTTCTACCATTTTATTTATTTTATTTATTTTTTTGCTTTTTATTATTATCATTATTATTTTTATTTCTCCTTGTACTGATATGTAAAAGCACTTTGAGCTACATTCTTTGTATGAAAAGTGGTATACAAATAAAGTATTATTATTATATTATTATTATTATCACCAGATGGTTTCCAACTCATTATTACTCAGCACTTTTGAAATTTTCTTCCTTTGGACTAAAAGTGACACATTATACCTCTAATAAAAAGTCAGCCTTGAAGTTTTTGTTTATTCTGTCTTTTCGACTGCTCAAGACTTAAGCCCTCCACGAGTCCACCTGTTTTTTAAAAAAAGGAAATGCAGTTCCAAAGCCATTCCCCTGATGCTGCGCATCTATTTGGTTTGTTGTTGTTGACCACTGTTTCACCTTCCATCCTAATGAATTGTTTCTTTTTTTCTCTCATTGTTTCTTTTCCATTCTTCCAGTACTTATTTATTCACATGGCTGGAGGTAAGGAAAAAGCGAGAGAGAGATAGAGAGAGAGAGAGAGAGAGAGAGAGCGACATAGTGGTGTGGGTCTGGAATGAACAGAGCTCCTGTTTGGCTCCAGGCAGGTGAATATCTTTGCATAAATGATGACCAGCCTAGGGCTAAGTGCTAGCTGAGAGTATCCTAGAGCAAGCTATCATGTATTTATAGGTCTTTTAAAGACCTCCATTGTGTCCCAAACTGCCTCAGTCCACGTCTGTCCTCTATAGTACAGGTGCCCCCGGGCAGGGCCATGCTATGATGGATGGTAGCCTTGTCCAATGGTGAATGGAGGATCTAAGCACTTCTAGTGTAGAGGGCGTAGGTCTTATTTGTTTTGTTTGTTACTGAGCTGCAGGTGAAGTTACTGACAGTGTTGTCGTCTAATTTCAACCATCTTATGAAACAAGTAATAGATTTTTTGTAGAAAGAGTGAGCAAATAGATGAAGTAAGGTGTGGAGGGGAGGTGTTTGGCTGTTTATTTGTAGCTGTGTGTGTGTGTGTGTGTGTGTGTGTGTGGGGGGGGGGCTGGGGTGTTAAGTATAAGCTTGTTTGTGGCTGTGTGTTCTGGCTTTACCGCAGGTTGTAACAAAGGCAATACTATCTGGAACAGAGCTGTAATAGCCCCATACATTTCGTTTGTTCATGTGCCCAACCAGGCTGGTGCATGGGAGAGCTGATGCATCAGCAGTGTTCAGTGTTAAGGCCCACTGGTTTTAGGAATGCCCATGTATTTCTGAATCTTAATAAAAAGGACCTATTTTAATACATGGCGTAAGGTGCCAGTTCTGTGATTCTCAGCTGCCCTGGGGTATTTGAGTGGTTTCAACCGTCAGCCCAATCGCAGACTCCTCTCCCACCCTGAGAGTAGAATACAAATGGATTCCCAGGACAAGCGCATGCTAAGGGGCTTGCGGCAGTGAGTGTGGTCCAGACGAACATTTCAGCAGGACTCAAGGCAAAACTGATAAATAAACAATACTTAGTCCTCCACAAGTTAGCTATTACTCCTCATCTTCCACTTGGTGCACTGCCAAGCATATTACAAGCATGGGTCTCCTCAGGGAGTGTTTGGCCTGAGGACAACTTCATGGTTCAGCCAAACAAAATTCAGGGCACGGGCCTCATATCCAGTCTCTCCGCTCTGATTGGTTATCATCCCAGTGAGTTGGTTTTGCCTTAGGCATACTATTTGTTTGCGCTCTGACGAATTTACCATGCTAAGGTGCAGCTACCTACTTGACCCGTCTGGTCTGAGTTAATGTTGTCAGGCCATGGGTGCAATCAGGAAAAGAGCAAGTAGACATCACATTTTCATGTTTGGCGTCACCATGAATTAGAAGACTGTTCCCAAATCATCCTCCTCCTAAGGTTTCCTCAGCCACAATGAAAATGAGACTGGTTTGTATTCATATTTATAATTCATTCTTTTTGGTTTCATTTTTGGAACAAATTATCTATTTTTCATTCCCGTAATTTCCAATGTGATGCTGATTTTTCTGCAAAATGAGTGAAAATCATGCCAAAAAAAAAAAAAAAAAAAAAATCAACATCCACAGCAGATTCACCACTTCAGATGACCCATCATTAAATGGAGAAACATTTCAAGAAGCGATTTGCCTCTCCTTGCTAAAAGAAGGAATGAAATGTTTTATATATAGCTCCTACATCCCCACTCTGAGGTAGGAGGGATTTTAATCCAACGTTCATTTTCAGTTAGATCTCTGAGGCCAAGTATGAGATGGCTATGTATTTTGGCACAATGTTTCTGAAAATGCTTCTCAAAAATTCATATCAAGGAACGTCATTTGACAGACAGTTCACAACCAAAATTATTTTAAAATTGAAATCTCAAGATTATACTAAGTGTGAGTAAAGTGAATAATAAACACTTTCGATGTGAGGTATCAATATGTTTGGTATATTTTATCCTCAAAGTTGAGGGGTAAATTTCTCATAGTCCAAGTATTTTCTAGAACATAAGCCCAAATGTTTAATTTTAGCAAACTGGTTGTACAGACACTGCCGAGTTGATGCGAGTGAAAAAAATTTTCGCTGTGAGCTGATGGTCAAGAATGGTCAAACTGGTCATTTCCACCTTCAGTATACAGGAAGACCATTTCATAAGAATCAGCCCAGTTAGGGGTTTACATCTCTGCCCACTGTCCTCAACCACCTGTCACCTACAAACAGATAAGAGGCCATGGGCTGCAGCTCACAGTGCTGCCCCACACTGGTATTGGTGACATTCTATTGGTAATGAAATATTCAGGTTTGACAAAGAAAACTTTTCAAATATGCCCTGAGATATGTATTTGTATTTCAGGCATCTCTAATTCAACCCTGTGAGACTTCAGAGATGCATTGTCCTGATCAGACCCTAATCTAGGGTACATTTTTAAACTAATGAATATGTTGCCTGGGATGAATATTTTGCCTGGGATGCTGTGAGGCAATAACGTGATCTACCAATGCATTCATTAAGCAAACGAACCAAATGCCCTTGCTGATGAAAGAGTAATAATGGATCTAGTCATTATAATTTTATATAGGTATTTATGAAGCTTCAATCCTTCCAGTCTGTAAAACTAGGGCGTCTAACTAAAGGGGTCAGAGAAGGAGAGAGAGAGAGAGAGAGAGAGAAAAAGAGAGAGAGAGAAAGAGAGAAAGAGTGAAAGTTCCCATTCAGTGCTTTGCCTGTAAATGGGAATATGAACGAGAGGGTTTACATATGTGTGAGAACACACTCTGGAGACTAGATTGATTGTCTGGTGGTAGTGGTCATGGAGGTGGGTGCAACCAGTGAAATACAGCAAAAAGGATAGGACAGCTGAAAAACAGAGATGAAAACTGATGAACACTTGAAGGCATGCACATTCTGGGGCATCCAATGGTGTTGACAAAATTACAAATGTGTTAAAAATTTTCATACAGATATCTTTACTTAACATCTACTTGTGGAGCGAGAGGAAGTGTGCTGTCAAATGCTATTACCTAGGGCAGACCAACACTGACTCTGTTGGTACCTCTGTGAACTCAGGAGATTACTGACTAGGATTGGCGTCAAGGTGAAAAAACACCACAGACAGATTAATGATTCAGGCAGTCTCTGTCCTCTTACTTGTGGAGGTTTGAGGAGACACTGCTCAACATCTCAAATAGTGCGGTGTTGAGGAAAACCAAATGTTTAGCATTAGAAATGGAGATAAGTAGTGAGTAATGTGATGACCAAAAGGAGATGGAGATTTTGCCAAAAGCAACAGAAGACAGATGATGTCTCTTTGTGTGGGCATTCACTTTGCATCACAGTCCTGCAGGGATATGTACAAAGCCCAACTGACAGGGTCTGTGTGTACCCTTCTCTAGTGCTCAGCCCAGAGAAGCAGAAATACCCCCACTCATATTCTAAATGCAAAACAAGAGACAGTTTAAGATTACTGCAAAGCTAGCTTGGTTTTATGTTGACCAGAAATTATAAAAAAAGTTAATAAAGGTTCATTAATGGTACCTGAGTTAAGATAACCAAGGTTAGTGCTGTTGGTAACCTTGGTTAACTGTCTTGAGACACAGCCTGTCTCCAATCTGCCTTGAAACACACTCTCCCACCAAACACACCGTCTTCAAACACACCCTGCCTCCAATCACGCCATCCTCAAACACACTCTCCCACCAAACACACCCTACCTCCAAACACACTGTCTTCAAACACACCCTGCAATCAAACACATCCAGTCTACAAATACATGACCCCCACCCCTCCATTTTCAAATCAGATAAAAACCAAACACATTGCTAACTTTATCTACAAGAGGCAAGGCTTGAGGAGTGTCCTTGAGTTGTCTCCACTCCTGCAATGCTAAAACTCATGTCTGCTTCAAAGCAAAATCCGGTTATTGGTGACCCTCCAATAATTCTGGACACACTCAGTTGTGTCCAGGCTTTTCTTCTCCCTTCCCTCATGACCATTTGGACATCATTCAGCCTCTTTTGTTTAATTGTGCCTCTCTGTGAGCAATAATTAATACATGGGTAAAGTTACATCATACTGGTATACTGAAGGTAGCAAGGTTGTTGTCATTGTCTGTTTCCAGTTTGCTGTTAATCTTTCTCTGTTAAGTTCAGAGGTTTTTGTGCATGTATACAGCTAATGAGCCATAGCTCCATCTGAAGTCCATTTTATTCAACAGTAGGTTCATTTTGTTAGAATCGAACTTTTGCAATAAACATTGACTTTTATGTTCCTATTCCCTGAGTATGTGAAATCATACTCTATAGAGTATGCAATAAAATCATATTTTGCTTTATAGAGCGTGGTGACCCAGGAACTTAAATTATCTACAAGAACAGAATTCAAAGAGCATTAATTGTGCTGGTTACATTAATGCTGTTGTTTAATATATGTTTATTGTAATGACCATTATCATTTTGAACAAATTCTAAGTTCAGTGTTAAGAGCACTGAGCTTTATATAGCTTTTCAGAGTAAGGTTTTTTTTAGTTCAGAATATCATGTAACTTTATGGTTATAGCTAACTGATATTAGTATTCAGTCTCATACATGGTGAACCACTGACTGGAACTTATCTATACCACTGGTATGACATCAGTAGAAGACATCTCACAGTTTGCAGAATGTGAGATGTGGGGAAAAATTAGTTACAATATTTTTCAAAGTACAGCACTGTTACCATATTTTGTTCTGTGAATAAATCGGATGTTGAATGAAAATTATTGCTATGGCAAAAAAGGTAGGAAAAATGTGACGGAGGGCTCTGTCTCAGGCCGCGAGCGGCGTCCTCACCCCAGCAACAACCTTATTCCATTCCGTATTCCATAGTTATACGGTGCTTATTTGTGTTTGTGTCCTGTTAAATGTACACACAAACATTTCCAATTCACGTTCACAATCTTACAGTTTAAAAAACACTACAAACACACCCAACTACACCTTAATGTTTGTTATCTCTACTGTTGTTGTCTTTACCGTTACCGTCTTTTTCGTATTACACACACACACTATTACATGTTTGCTCTCGTCTTTATTGTACTTATCGCTTGTTTAAAATGCTCTTTTTTGTGTTATAGTACTTTGTTGGTTGTCGTGCCTCCCTCCACTTTTCCTCCTCGTCCGTTTGTGCCATGGCGGGGAACGACTACCGGTGTAGGGGAGGACCAAACCGAGCTGGCTTGTTTATTTGGTTTGACCTGGATTCGGTTTGACCTGGATTGACCTTGGTTTGACGTGGAGCGCACGGAGAATGGGCCACTCCATGGGAAAAGGGTTCTCACATAAAAATGTAATGATCGGCTGAGAGCGGCGAGAGCGTCAAAGTGACCGGAAGTCATTAATTTTCTATGAGAGCCAGCGTCTTTAAGCGGCGAAGAGCGTTGCGATGACAGGCGTCGCGGTGAGGGTGGTTTGGGTGTCAAAATACAGGCTGTGTCCGAAATGGCATACTACATACTACTCGCATACTAATTATGACGTAAAAGTAGTAAGTAGTATGCAGTACGTGAAAAATAAAAATTTCGCAGTACACGACAGTTACCCGGATGATGTACTACACTGGCGAAAATTTCTAGTATACATCCCGAGCTCACTTCGCCGACTACTACATCCCATGAAGCAACGCGGTGATTTCCAACTGTCAAAAAATTTTAAAAACATGGCGGACAGTGACAGAACCAGTTTCAACTTCAACTGCAGCTGCAGTTCCGAAGATAAATGTATCAGTTGAATATTTTGGTGTAATAAATCTTCATACGCTTTCTTATACGGCTACTTTTGATACATATTTGTGGTTGTCGTGTGTTGTTCGATTTTAACAGAACAGATAGCCCAACCGATAGCAAACGTGTAGTACACTACACGAAAGTTGTCATAATTGCGTACCATACTGTATACTAGTGTGTGGAGTAGTGCGCAGTATGCAGTGTATACTAGGCTAGTATGTAGTATGTAGTACGGTAGTATGCCATTTCGGACACAGCCACAGTTGAAGTTCGGTTAACTTTATGGTAATGAGATATGACGCGGTTTGGCGGCAACCAATAGGAATTTGGAAGTGCTCCGCTCTAGAGAATTGTAGAGAACACAACAGTATAAACTATTGTTCCCACAAAACTTTTGGTCCTAAGCAAAATGGAGGAGAAACTGATTATATCTGCGGCGGGTTTCCCCATGTTGTACTGTAATGTAGGTTATGCACAAACGCTAGTGTTAATTAAAGAACAAGGCTAGTAAACGTGTCCTATAAACTCCATGCTGGAATTTGACCTAGCCTAGCATTAACGCAAAAGACACACAACAAAAAAAGCTTTTAAGTAGTGTTTTTCGCTAGTTTATTTTGTTACGAAATATGTAATTAGCATTGTTAATTTATTTCTGTTATCGATCAATTTCTCACCTTCACATTTAAAATATAGGAGATATTGCCAGAGAGTAGCTGTGTGCGGTGTGTTGTGCGATTTGTTTATTTAAATTCTTTGTTGCTATATATATATATATATATATATATTCTCGTTTGTTTTGTTTTTTACTTGTAAACTGTTTTTCACTGTATATATACATACTTCAATTTTGGATACTTTCACTTTTTGCACTTTGATTGGGACTGTGGATTTTTGCACTGTACATAAAAAAAACTTGCACTATAGCGCTAATTGGAGCAATTTTTTGTGTTGGGGCAACCCAAACCCCTGTTCGGCTTTACTTTACCACAAAGAATAAAAAGTGCATGTGCGAGTGAACAAACAGCTCAACACTGCTGTCAGACTTGATTAAGGGAATAAGAGGTGGACAGATCCCTGGACAAGTTGTCTGATATTGTACAAGTGAGACAATGATCATGAAGCTGTGGGAATAAATAGTCTACCTTTGTTCCTTGTTACCAAGCATCATGCAAATATAAGCAAAATGAGGGTTAAAAACAGAGAAAGCTCAGAGTACTGGGCTTTGTGTTTTTATTTTATCATTCATCACTTTTCAGAGTACCTGTATCCATCTCACTTCTTCCCCCTGACTAGCTGTTCCTGCATGCAGGCTTAGCACTGCGCTGTGACGGTCTCTAAAGACCAGCTCCAGAAATAAAAGAGCCACTAATGATGGAACAGTTTAGCATAACAGAGAGCTCCACTGCATCAGCCCTGGAGCTTGTCCCAGCAGTAAGGGCCAGCTCTGAGGCCTCAGCTGCCCTGGGCAAGGACACATTAAAACTAGAGCCTGCCATAGAGTTTGCATGCCCACAGATGCCCTGTTTAGAATTAAGGTTGTTGAGAGAGAATTTTTTTCCCCTTTGTGAGAAAGAAGCAAAACAATGGAGACAAACACAGACTGGACATACAAGAGCCTGTAACGGTCAAAAGGCTCATTTTACAAAAGCTCTTGATTTCACTGTGTTTAGAGAGACAGCGCTAAGAGAGGGAATTCTGGTTGATCCTTCTCTTCAGCTGTTCTCCAAAACTCTACCAGTGTATAAGGATGGTGACCGTACTTCAGTTTCAGTTATAACCCGGTGTACAAGAATGGAGAATGAACCCTAGTAATGATTTAGCCACCTCAAAAGAGCCTTATTCAAAGAGACAATAAAATAATAAAAGCTATTAAAATAATTAAGTCAGTCAATCTTAGTGGTGAGGCCTGAAAACAATTTGTTAGATTTATTTCACATTTTTGTGCTACATTCCTCTTGATTTCAGGGCATATGTGATTCTGTCTGACTTTCCATATTTCCTCAAGCATATGTATATCTGTATGACCAAAACTCAATACGAACAATTAAAAACTCAGTCAAAAAAAGAATACTTTTCAGGAAAAAAATAAAATCTACATATAGTTTCATAATCCTGCAGTCTGTCAACAGCTTAGTATACATTTCCTGTAAAATTAAACTAGAGCTAAATGAGAAAATGGTTCAAATGTCCAAATGACATTTTCCACAGAGAATGAGCCTGTGGCAGCAGGCTAATATCTTCCAAATGACATTTTAAGGATACAGAGTGTGGATCCCAAACATTTTCACTCAACCCATTACTCTTATTTTCTGTGTCCTGAATGGTCATGTTAAAGTCTCTCAGTTTGAGTCAAATGACGACTTGTTAATAACTTTGTGAAATAGCTGACATCAAAAGAACATAAACATGTCATCATTTATAAACTAAGGCAGCGTGAAAAAACACAGACATTTAAGAAAGGAATCTGGTATGAAAATCTGTATCAATTCAATGCAGGTGTCCAAGTTCTTAATATTATGGAATAACAAGAAGAAAACAACAACAACAACAACAAAATGATTTAAACATTTTTAAAAACCAAAAATCATTAAAACATTTGTCTGCATGGACACAATTTTCATTTGTAGTTACAAACTTTATCCAGGGGAATGGGTGATTATTTAACATGTCTTCAAAGGACAGTCACGATTATCCTGTTCATTTCAAATGTCAATGATTTTTTCTTAGGAAACTGGACAAAAATGAATCCTTACATTTAAATCTGGTCACGCTGCTTCTGAAAATGAAACGGAAATGAGTGGCCGAGAGGGTCCACACCACATGGGGTGCATTGCAGCTGCAGAAATGTCTGCTGCCCTCTAGGGCCTAGGACGTCTTTAGTCCAGCTGCTCCTGTTTTATCCTGTTAGGGTGGGACCCACGCTGGCCCCTCCGGAGCTCCCGCCTCAGCACATACTCACTGAACTGGGAAGAGTCGACACCCCCACCACAAGAGCCAACAATCTCAAAGCCACGCTGCTGCAACCGCTCCAGAACCTGCTCCAGAACACATACACACACACACACACACACACACACACACACACACACACACGACACAGCAGTTACATAAATGACAAACGTGGGATGGCCCTTCTTGTTCAGACACAGTGGTGTAAAATATTAAGTGTAGAAGGCAATAAGCTGGTTTGAATATTAAATCACTTTTAATAAGGACATTTTAATCAGAACCTCAAAATGACATCTCCACTGTTTCACTTCCTCTAGTCTTTCTCTTTGGTGAACTGTAGTGTAGGGGTTGCCAGGCCCGTAGCCCATACTACCCATAATTCCCTGCTTGACCTCACGGGTAATCTAAACCGATCTTCTCAGTTTTCACTGTAATGGTATTGGATACAGCAGTGACACGAGATACCAGATACAGTGATGACGCAACTTCGCCGTAAAACCGCGGAAAAATCCAATTTTTTTTCTCGGTCGCAGCGGTGCTCTCTTGCAGCGGGTGTCCCTACCTGCATAAAGAGACACTGTTCTCTCTGGCTGTGGATTCCCTCTCTGGAAGGGACCCTCCCTGCCTAAAGAGACACCATCTCTCTGCAAAAGAGAAGAACAAAGAAACAACGAAGCAGGATACTTGTACCGAACTTCCGGTCAAAGTTTTAATGTACTTTCTCTCGCATAGTTGCGACTTTAACTTCACCGGTTAAATATACTGTAACCCACGCAATATTCGACGGAAGAAAAGGCGACCGGATCCCTTTTCATTTCTTAAAACGCTGACGAACTAAATCAAGGACCCTTCAAGATCATTGGACGAGCGACGGAGCCCCGCAGATCTTCAGGCGCCAAGGAAAAGAACTTCTCCCTGGACTTGCGCATCTACAGCTCATCAGGCCACCAAGGACGCATCTTCGGTTGCCACGCAAGAATGATTCAGAGTAAGGCTGGTATCTGGGCACACTTTAGTCTTAAGGTTGTATGTAGTTAACGTGAAGAAAGTGTGGCAATTTGAATCCTTATGATTTAAATGACACACTGTACTTCACACACAATTCAGTTTTTGGCTGCTTGTTATTTTCTTTTGTTTGCGACTTCTGAAGTATAGATCTGGCATGCTTTTTTCCTCTCTCTCCAACTCCATTTGTCTGATCACACACTTCAACTAGCTCTCAAGTTTGAGATCCTTTGTTTCTCTCTCACACGCGCTTCTTGTTGCCCATCCGCACTCTCGATGGTGCCGAGCACAGACGCTGGCGAACTACATTCACATTCCACACATAGCTCTTGCCTGTGCACCTGCGCACAGCCTCTCTCCCTCGCTCCTCCTCCTCTTTTCAGTGCGCAGGTGGGCATACACCCACATACACGCATGTATCTCCACTCTTAAGGCTGATTTATACTTCTGCGTAGGCTCTACGCGGAGCCTACCCAAGTGGCCCACGCCGTTGTGAGCATTTATACTTCTGTGTAGTGTGCCTCTGTAATCACATCGCCAAATCGTTAGTTTGCGTGGGATTTCTATGCCACTGTGTTGATTTTCTTCGTGCATTACAAATGACTGCGAGAATAACGTTAAATAAAAAGTCGGAATTTAGTCCTTGCACAGTAATATCTGTAAAACAAGTTTTGCGATCTAAAGAAAGACTAGTTTCTAAACTTTGAGGGACAAACGGAGCTCTCAAAATAATGAGCACTCAGTTCGCAATTTTGAAAATGTTCAACGGCGACTGAAACTGAGCGGATCATTTTGGAGTTGGAGCTAATAAATATTGAACAACTGTTACTTTTACTGAAATTACTGCAACACAGAAAAGAGAGGACACATCGGAAGAGATTTAAGCCCAATTTATACTTCTGCGTCAAATCGTAGCTGCGTACCCTATGCCGTAGCCTGATGCGCACCTCCTTAGAAATCTAACTATGCGTTGCTGCGACGCGCGTCGAAGCAGGCCACAACAACTGGGATTGATCCACTTGGTAGGATCACCCTCCTTCGGCTCAATCGGTTCAATGGTCATACACACCATCTGCTCCGATGTCTTTTCTCTTTTCTGTGTTGCAGTCATTTCAGTAAAAGTAACTGTTGTTCAACATTTATTGGCTCCAACTCCAACATGATCCACTCAGTTTCAGTCGCGATTGAAAATTTGTCAAATGGCAAACTGAACGCCCGTTATTTTAAGAGCTCCGTTTGTTTGTCCTACAAAGTTTAGAAACTACTCCTTTTAAACGCAAAACTTGTTTTACAGATATTGCTGTGCAATGACTGAATTCCAACTTTTTATTCAACATTACTCTATCGTTTGTAATGCACGAGGAAATCAACACAGTGGCATAGAAATCCTACTGCAAACTAGCGTTGAAGGTTTCATTACAGAGCAACGCAGACACACCAACGCAGAAGTATAAATGCTCACAACGGTGTAGGCCACTCGCAGAAGTATAAATCAGCCTTTACACTCATTCAGTCATACACTTACTACGTATTAACATAATCAACACTACTTGGCAATATGATGGTAATGAGGCTATGTACAAGTATTATCTTTGGAATAAACTGTTGTCCTGTCTGTTTCTGCTGCAATATTCACTGAATGCCAACCTCTGCCATCAAAGTACTCCCAATTGCCTTCATCAACCTGGTTGTTCATGACTGTTATAGATTTAGTGTAATACAATGCATTAGTACTGCAATACTCGCTAAGGCTGCAGCACAGTGTTACAACTAGATTAGAATTAAATTATTAAAATTAGATTAAAGTATTAAACACCAAAATTAATGGTTATAACTTTGAGACTGATTTTATAGTCCTATCACTCCTACATCGTTTGGTGCCCCTGTGTTAGGATTGCTTTTGTACCTACAGTAGGAACATACAAGCTGGCAAGCAGGTATTATAGCAGGTAGAACAGAGTCTACTGAATTGCGTATGACTAGGGGAGTAGCGGTACATGTATGTGTACCGTAATGTTCGGTACAGGATGTTTGGTTCAGTGTGTGTTGTGATCCAAGTGAACATAGTCTAGCTTTGACCAGGCACGTTATGTGATGGTCAGTCGACCGAAATGTTAACGAATAAAATGATACTTGACAAGATACGGTGTTCCCTCCCTTTCTGTGTGCGGAACTAAAATTAAAAACAGTTTCCTCTCCGGCGTCATAACGGAGTCGTAACTAAGCATCTGAACTAGCACATGTTCAGTGATACAGCCTTGCAAGTATGGCGAATGCAAAGTAAGAGCTTGTTATACTATTTATTTATTTAGTAGTATTTATTTCATTGCCTTCAGAAGCACTAAGTTTTGCTAGTAGGTTGCAGCAATATTAAAAAAAAAAAAAAAAGTCATTTAAGATAATACCTAAATGTAGGAATGTTTTATGAAAGAACAGTATGTGCCTTTATGTGCATTCCTGATGTGTTCAGGAAATTATGTCTGCAAGTTAAATGAATGAAAAGAAATTTCATGTTTTGCATGTCTGTACCGAAAACGTACTGAAACCAGCAAAAAAAAAAAAAAACACAAGTAAAAGCCATGGAACTGTGGCAAAGAATGGGCAGAAACCAGCAAAGTAACCCGTTAAAGCCGTGGAACTGTGGCAAAGACTGGGCAGAGACCAGCACAGAAACCCATAAAAGCCATGGAAGTGTGGCAAAGAATGGGCCTGCCTCAGTCACCAGGAGCCTGGCAATGATTTGGCTACCTCATGTCTAGCAAAACACAGAACAGCCAAAAGGCATAGCTACTGAGGCAATTCAGGGGCATTTCATTAGGAAAAGTAACTTCTTCTATTGGATGGATGGCTGTGTTCAGGTCAGCCTGTTGGTTCTGATGAGAGTTTCTCAAACAGTAATGAACACTCGCATGTCTGCAGGGTTACATCTTAAACAGAATACACTTCAAACCTCAGATGGAACACTGTCAAATGTCTTTGTGTGCTTTTCTTTCCGACGTAAAAAATATCATGAACGCATTTTTAGCCAGATGACCCAGCCCTACCAAAATACAACATTGTAAAACTAAAAATGCCTAAGTGGACGTGTCTTTGGATGCGAACATAGGCTGCCTTTGTGTCTTATTCTTATGCCTTGCAGATATTCACAGATGTATCCACAGGGCAGTGAAACCGTTGCATTCCCAGCAGGAGCTTTTTTTTCTTCTCCACTTGGTAGAGCGAATTCTCAGAGCTCTGAACCCCGCTGGCCCAAGCCCCCCACCAAAACTAGAAAGGTCTGACTGTGCTGGCAGCACGCCTCTCCCCCAGCCCTCCACCCAGTGCACTGCGTGGGTTCGCTTTAATAACCAAACAGGATTATGGGCATGGCCCAGAGGATACCTGCTAGGGTGTGTGCGTGTATGCGCATGTGTGTGTCTGTTCGTCTGTGGGTCTGGAAATATAATAACAGCAACCCTTTGGAAAATGCACAACTGAGGTACTGCAGCTATTTCCAAAACCATGAAATAACAAAAAAAAACAAAAAAAAACAACAAACAAAAAAAAAACCAAACATAAAACTGGGTTAAGGCAAGCAAAAAAAAAACAAAACACATACACAGATGGCCAAACAGTCAAAAGCACCTTCATAAACCATAGCTTTAGGACAAACTCCCAACTCCTATGACTGCAACAGGAAGCTTTTCCATGGACTGCAGCACATGCTCTAAAGGAACAATAGAGTCATCAAAGAATGGGCTACTGGATAACACACAAATACATCGATGCAGTACTGAAAATGTGAGTGGAGGACTAAAGTTCCACAGACATGGATGGGAAGACCACTACAAACTGCCAACAGTTAGATAAATGGGTTTTTGCTTTGCCTTACCTGGACAGAGTTGAGGTGGCAGTAGCCATTGAGTGGAAAGCGGATGACATGCGTAGAGTCGTGATTCCATCCGGCGTTGACCGAGTTGCACATAACATCACCGATCTCAGGGAAGACGTCTTCAATTAGGGCCTTGTCGCCACTTAGGGTGATGCGTTCTCCCAGATCTGGTGCTACGCGTACCACAAGGCACTCACAAGGCCGTGACACCCAGTTCAGCTCCCGTTCATGCTGCCAACGTTCCATCTCTATCAGCATGGGCTGCAGCTGGAAGTAACGTGCCTCCTCATAAAGCAGGCTGTAATCCTACAGTCAAGACACAAAAGAAATAGGCTCAAAGACCTTAACATCACTGACTCAGTTCGTAAAACTGTGAATAAGCAGCTGTGTTAAACAATAAGGCTTATAAATAATAAGATTTCCACTGGTCATGAATGACAAACTTTGTGCTCCCTGAACCTGGGACTCAGGGCTCCAGACGAGCGTTGCCTGTCTGTTATTCCAGAGGAACCCAGCAGCTTGGCCTCTGTGTATATGACACTACTACTCATTAAACTACATTCTTCGCCAAGTGGTTTGCTTTGAAATATTGACTAAGTCTGAAAAGATGCACACTTACTCCCAGGGTATATGTGCACTTAAGATCTAAATGACGCAGGAGAACTACTCGTCTTCTCGTGTCATATGTACCTCTTAAACGTTTATCTGAATGCACTAGATGGTCTAAGGAGAAGGGATCCATAAAGTGCTTAGGTAGGAATTCAGCATTATCTCTGCATTCAGAATTGCCTTGGTGGAGACCGAACAGGAAAAAGGTTTCATTTAGGAAGAACTGGATACATCCTCAACATGCACTGAACCAAAGTCTTTAAAACAATACGGGAGCGAAGAACTACAAGCTGTAGAACGTATATGTGGCATAGTGCCGAGAGGTGAAGAACACCACACACACACACTCCTGAGCCTTAGCCTCACTCGGCCTTTGTTCTCACACTCACTTTGAAGTCATCCGGGATGAGGAGCTTGGACGTCCTGAGGAAGTTGAGGATGTAACAGAACATATGACCGTCTCTGTCGATGAAGTAATGCTGCTTGAGGCTGTCCAGGACAATGGGCTCAGTGCCATCAAAGAGTCGACCAATTCTGGACACACACACACACACACAGAGAGAGAGAGAATGTGTATATTTAATATTTTTTGCGATTTGTTTCAACAGCCACTTCGTTAAGATGTGGTGACGCTCTTCCTTCCTCAGTTCATGTCTGAAGCACTCATCTTTAGGAACCCACATTTGCTTTCTGCATTAGAGCTACTTCTGGTTTATTCAGTTAGGCATTTTTTTTTAAACACACAAGGAAAACACTTAACACAGAGCAAGGGACGGATGAAAGGTAGGGATGTATATATAATATATAATCTAATATATAATCTATTCGACAGGCAATGTACTGGATATGTGGTAGCGCTTCGCCTCATTCCAAGTGTGTCAAGCTAACATCTTTATAGATGGTGTGGATGTGACTTCCTGCACAGCTGTGACATTAGAGAGCCATAGAGCTCGTGAGGCATAGACAGCCAGACAATTCAGATCAGAGAGATTACTCATAAGTGTCACCACACACACCTCTGCTTATTATTTTTTTACCAACACTGACATTTTGCTTCTATTCTTTGTTTATTACAAAATAAGTATGTGGTCATCATTAACATTTACCCAGAAGTCAGTTCACCTGATCTTTTATACAACAGCGTATTAGGTAAAGTGCACCCACATATACCATAATATAACAATAATGTGCCACATACACACACCAATTAACCTGCACAACAGGGGAAACACTATGGCAATACATGGTTGTTCCCATCCTGAAATGGTAAACACATTTCATACATTTATATGTGCTGCACAGTCCAGTCATGTGCTGTCACTTTAGCCATCAACAAAAGCATGAACAGAGGTGCTAAAACATGCCTTTTGAGCTCAGTCATGGATTGGAACCCTCGGGGGTGTCAGAGATGAAAGGAGCGAGGGGGACTTACCTGGACTCTGGGTATTTTGTTAGTGTGGCTAAGCTACTAGTATACATGTGTCCGCCCACGTCGATGTGCACTGGAGCATTGGACTTTGTGAGCTGGGCAGGTGTTGGGATGCCTTGGCTGCTAAGTGGAGATGCTGGTGACCTGGAGATGATAGGCCTGGACATGTTGGAGGGGTTATCCTGTCCAAAACACAAGACACATCTACATGAAAATTCAAGTGTAACTGACCAGTCAGAAGTACATAAAAATCTGAGTAAATTAGCATGATGTCACAAATGAACTTATGCAAACTGTTATAATCTGTTAATGTTCATGTCCAAGACAAGCAAACTCCCTGAAACTTTACACATCATATGCCATAGAAAATAAAAGTGCTGTGAACAGAGGACACACGCACAGTTATGAAATCTAAGACAGATGCAAATGGGACAAAACACCATATGTGCATACAAACATGCCTGCACATTACTCCTCAGATTCCTGGCTCCTGTGGATGCTAAGCTACAGGGAAATGTCCTAGAACCAAAACATCAGCACTGCTTCAATCAACAAGACCAGCTATCATGTAACAAATACTAATGTGAAATGATTAAAGCCAAAACAATCAATGTCTTGGTCACCTGATATTTTTGAGGGAGCACTAACGACTATGTGTGGAATCACCATTTTAAGTGTTGCATGTTACATTACTCATAAAATGTGATATATATATGCTACACAGTGCAGGAGCGAGCAGCTTCATGCAGGCCTAAATATCTGAGGCTAATCCTTGATCAGGTTTAAATGAGCTCAAATTTGACATGATTCAAAACTAATATTATAAAATCTAGGCTGACCATACATCCTCTTCTTCCTGGACATGTCTCTCGGACCTAAAAAATGTGTCCGGCTGGGATTTCTAAATCACCAAAAATGTCTGGGATTTGGCTTTTGCATTCCACGGTCGCCATTCATTGTGTGTGCATTTGCATTGCTTTGACCTTTTTCTTTCGGTCCCGCCCTCTTGCATGCCACCAGTGGGCGGTCATGTACATTATCATGCCATAAACACTGGTTAAACTGCAGCTCATTCATTACTGTTAACACCGTAGCAACAGCCAAGAGATCTTAAGAAAGCAGTAATGCCACAAAAACTTGAATGGAAAGAAAGATATAAAATCATCTTGCCACTGTTAATATGCTATCAGTGATTTGTCTTATTAAAGACTAGCTGGCTATGTATTGTGGAAGTTAAGTACAGATGGAGTTTCACATTGCATTGTCAAATGAATTGAAATATTTAAAGTGCAACAACAGGAACCAAAAGTGACATACACTTAAATTTCCCCGTAAGTTAGGAGGGGAATGCATCAGGCCCCCCTGCCCCATCCTCTTTTCTGAAAACCAAAATATGGTCATCCTAATAAAATCATAAGAACAGACAACTGCAACACCAAGCAGTCAGAAAATAAACAAGGCTTGTCAATTAGAGCTCACATATTGCAAAGCTACTTGCCTCCATTACAGTCCATTTTACCAGTAGCGTAATGAGCTAGATGACCCAGCTGTCTATGAAACAGTGTGAAACAGCCCTGCACTGCCACACTTTAAATATTTCAATTAATTTTTGGGGGGGGGGAGCTGGAGTGTTACTCAATATTAATACAAACTACCAGTTTGTAAAGATATTACAGTAGGGGGGTTTGAGTCCACTTAGTGTTTATGAAAAGCAAAACTCCAGTAAAGGGAGATGACCGAACTGTGCTTTCCAGTACCAGTGATTAATTGTCCAATTAAATCTTTATGGACATTGAAACTGTGCAAAAGTGCAAGTTCTCAAAATTCCACAGAACTGTTACAAGTTACAAGTGTACCTTGTAATTTCTTTAAGTGTAACTCAGCAAGCAATCTTTTCTAAAAGTGTAACATTCTGCAAAATCCTCTGCATCCATCAATGATCACTGGCTGTTTAATAGGCAACCAGATGTAATGATTGTTCCACCATGTAGTTACTTCTCCAGAATTAATTTAATTCGGCTAAATATTTGTGAAAGACTGAGGGCAACTTTGGCTAGAGAGGATGTGGGAATTTTAAGGTTAAAAATCAATCAAAATCACTCTGATTCCAAAACCCTTCTCTAGCATGATATCTAACGAACCAACCATTTTTAAAGTAATTTTTCATAAGGCATGTAGAGTGCAGTCACAATTCAGTTCATTTAAACCAAATTACAGAGTAACTTGACAGTTCACTTGGCCTTTCATTTAATGAATTACTGGCATTTGAACAAAACCAACTTCAGCACTGGTCCAGAGTTGTGATAAGGCTGGAGGACTGTTGTGACATATGTATTTGTTTATATTACTTATTGAGTGCTGGAGGATCATTCTGTTGTGTATGATCACTGACTGAGGAAAGACCAGCTAAAAGTGTTTGATCCCTGGTTTACAGAAATCAAACATCTCACTCTTCCAATATGTAGTCAAAAGGACCCCAGGATAAAAGTAGGGTTTAAGCAACTTCACATTTGTATAAGCAGATTTCCATGATAAACACCACGAGGTTTGTGCAAATTGCTCCTGTTTATAAGATAGAAGGAAAAAAAGAAAGAAAAAAGCTTGTTTCAAGGCCAATGGACCATTAATTTTGGGAAAAAAAAGATATGGGAATTTCAGGGAGTGATCAGCCTATATGCTAATCGCTGAAAATGATGAGATATTTTGTAGCTCCACATGACCTTTAGAGGCAGCTGCATTAATAACCGGAAGGCTAAATGACCATATCATGCACACACACACAATTTAAGGAATCAAACCCTTTGACAACCCACTCTCCACCACCCACTTCAATACCCTGTCAAACACACTCATAGCGCAGCAGCAGCTGCTAGATAAATCATTGCTAGAAATTCACAGCAGGGCAATGAAATGGCTGCATTTCAGTCTTCCTCATATCACTTTCACACCTTGCTAGCCAAT